>NC_135884.1:27638682-27831532 GCF_964194155.1 Cetorhinus maximus | reverse complement strand
AGCAGTTTAAACAGCGAATGGGGAGAGAGCAGGTAAAACAGGGTGGGGGGCGACAGCGGGTAAAACAGCGCGGGGGGAGAGAGCAGGTAAAACAGCGCGGGGGGAGAGAGCAGGTAAAACAGCGTGGGGGGAGAGAGCGGATAAAACAGCGCGGGGGAGAGAGCGAGTAAAACAGCACGGGGGGAGAGAGCAGGTAAAACAGGGTAGGGGGAGAGAGCAGGTAAAACAGCACGGGGGGAGAGAGCAGGTAAAACAGCGCGTGGGGAGAGAGCGGGTAAAACAGCGCGGGGGGAGAGAGCAGGTAAAACAGGGCAGGGGGAGAGAGCGGGTAAAACAGTGCGGGGTGAGTGAGCAGGTATAACAGCGTGGGGGGAGAGAGCGGGTAAAACAGAGCGGCGGGAGAGAGCAGGTAAAACAGCGCAGGGGGAGAGAGCGGGTAAAATAGCGCGCTGGGAGAGTGGAGGTAAAACAGCGCGGTGTGAGAGAAGGAGCTGGTAAAACAGCGCGGGGGGGAGAGCAGGTTAAATACCGCGGGGGGAGAGAGCGAGTAAAACAGCGCGGGGGGAGACAGCAGGGAGAACAGCGCGGGGGTACAGCAGGTAAAACAGCGCGAGGGGAGAGAGGGTGCAGGTAAAACAGCGCGGGGGGAGAGAGAGGGTAAAAGAGCGCGGGGGGAGAGAGAGGGTAGAACAGCCCGGGGGGAGAGAGCCGGTAAAACAGCGCGGGGGGAGGGAGCAGGTAAAACAGTGCGGGGGGACAGAGCAGGTAAAACAGCGAGGGGGGAGAGAGCAGGTAAAACAGCACGGGGGGAGAGAGCAGGTAAAACAGGGTAGGGGGAGAGAGCGGGTAAAACAGCGCGGGGGGAGAGAGCAGGTAAAACAGCGCGGGGGGAGAGAGCGGGTAAAACAGCGCGGGGGGAGAGAGCAGGTAAAACAGGGCGGGGGGAGAGAGCGGGTAAAACAGTGCGGGGTGAGTGAGCAGGTAAAACAGCGTGGGGGGAGAGAGCGGGTAAAACATAGCGGGGGGAGAGAGCAGGTAAAACAGCGCATGGGGAGAGAGCGGGTAAAATAGCGCGCTGGGAGAGTGGAGGTAAAACAGCGCGGTGTGAGAGAGGGAGCTGGTAAAACAGCGCGGGGGGGAGAGCAGGTTAAACAACGCGGGGGGAGAGAGCGAGTAAAACAGCGCGGGGGGAGACAGCAGGGAGAACAGCGCGGGGGGAGAGCAGGTAAAACAGCGCGAGGGGAGAGAGGGTGCAGGTAAAACAGCGCGGGGGGAGAGAGAGCGTAAAAGAGCGCGGGGGGAGAGAGAGGGTAGAACAGCACGGGGGGAGAGAGCCGGTAAAAAAGCGCAGGGGGAGGGAGCAGGTAAAACAGTGCGGGGGGACAGAGCAGGTAAAACAGCGCGGGGGGGAGAGAGCAGGTAAACCGGCACGGGGGGACAGAGCGGATAAATCAGTGCGGGGGGAGAGAGCAGCTAAAACAGCGCGGGGTGAGAGAGCAGGTAAAACAGCGCGGGGGGAGATAGCGGTTAAAACAGCGCGGGGGGAGACAGCGGGTAAAACAGCGCGGGGGGAGAGAGCGGATAAAACAGCGCGGGGGGAGAGAGCGGGTAAAACAGCGCGGGGGGAGAGAGCGGATAAAACAGCGCAGGGCGAGAGCGCGGGTAAAACAGTGCGGGGGGAGAGAGCAGGTAAAACAGCGCGGGGGGAGAGAGCAGGTAAAACAGCACGGGGGGATGGAGCAGGTAAAACAGAGCGGGGGGAGAGAGCAGGTAAAACAGTGCGGGGGGAGAGAGCAGGTAAAACAGCGCGGGGGGAGAGAGCAGGTAAAACAGCACGGGGGGAGAGAGCGGGTAAAACAGCGCGGGGGGAGCGAGCAGGAAAAACAGCGCGGGGGGAGAGCGCGGGTAAAACAGAACAGGGGGTGAGAGCAGGTAAAACAGCGCGGGGGGAGAGAGCAGGTAAAACAGCGCGGGGGGAGAGAGCGGGTAAACCAGCGCAGGGGGAGAGAGCAGGTAAAACAGCGCGGGGGGAGAGAGCGGGTAAAACAGCGCAGGGGGAGAGAGCAGGTAAAACAGCGCGGGGGGAGAGAGCAGGTAAAACAGCGCGGGGGGAGAGTGGATAAAACAGCGCGGGGGGAGAGAGCAGGTAAAACAGCGCGGGGTGAGAGAGCAGGTAAAACAGCGCGGGGGGAGAGCGCGGGTAAAACAGCGCGGGGGAAGAGAGCGGGTAAAACAGCGCAGGGGGAGAGAGCGGATAAAACAGCGCGGGGGGTGAGAGCGGGTAAAACAGCGTGGGGGGAGAGAGCGGATAAAACAGCGCGGGGGGAGAGCGCGGGTAAAACAGCGCGGGGGGAGAGAGCGGGTAAAACAGCGCGGGGGGAGAGAGCGGATAAAACAACGCGGGGGGGAGAGAGCGGGTAAAACAGCGCGGGGGGAGAGAGCGGATAAAACAGCGCGGGGGAGAGAGCGAGTAAAACAGCGCGGCGGGAGCGTGGAGGTAAAACAGCGCGTGGGGAGAGAGCGGGTAAAACAGCGCGGGGGTAGAGAGCAGGTAAAACAGGGCGGGGGAGAGAGCGGGTAAAACAGTGCGGGGTGAGTGAGCAGGTAAAACAGCGTGGGGGGAGAGAGCGGGTAAAACAGAGCGGGAGGAGAGAGCAGGTAAACCAGCGCAGGGGGTGAGAGCGGGTAAAATAGCGCGCGGGGAGAGTGGAGGTAAAACAGCGCGGTGTGAGAGAGGGAGCTGTTAAAACAGCGCGGGGGGGAGAGCAGGTTAAACAACACGGGGGGAGAGAGCGATTAAAACAGCGCGGGGGGAGAGCGCAGGGAGAACAGCGTGGGGGGAAGAGCAGGTAAAACAGCGCGAGGGGAGAGAGGTTACAGGTAAAACAGCGCGGGGGGAGAGAGAGGGTAAAAGAGCGAGGGGGGAGAGAGAGGGTGGAACAGCGCGGGGGGAGAGAGCCGGTAAAACAGCGCGGGGGGAGGGAGCAGTTAAAACAGTGCGGGGGGACAGAGCAGGTAAAACAGCGCGGGGGGAGAGAGCAGGTAAACCGGCACGGGAGGACAGAGCGGATAAATCAGCGCGGGGGGAGAGAGCAGGTAAAACAGCGCGGGGTGAGAGAGCAGGTAAAACAGCGCGGGGGGAGATAGCGGGTAAAACAGCGCGGGGGGAGAGAGCGGGTAAAACAGCGCGGGGGGAGAGAGCGGATAAAACAGCGCGGGGGGAGAGAGCGGGTAAAACATCGCGGGGGGAGAGAGCGGATAAAACAGCGGGGGGGGAGAGCGCGGGTAACACAGCGCGGGGGGAGAGAGCGGGTAAAACAGCGCGGGGGGAGAGAGCAGATAAAACAGCGCGGGTGGAGAGAGCGGGTACAACAGCGCGAGGGGAGAGAGCGGATAAAACAGCGCGGGGGAGAGAGCGAGAAAAACAGCGCGGGGGGAGAGTGGAGGTAAAATAGCGCCGGGGGAGAGAGCAGGTAAAACAGCGCGGGGGGAGAGAGCGGGTAAAACAGCGCGGGAGGAGAGAGCGGGTAAAACAGCGTTGCGGGGAGAGAGCAGGTAAAACAACGCGGGGGAAGAGAGCGGGTAAAACAGCGCAGGGGGAGAGAGCGGATAAAACAGCGCGGGGGGTGAGAGCGGGTAAAACAGCGTGGGGGGAGAGAGCGGATAAAACAGCGCGGGGGAGAGCGCGGGTAAAACAGCGCGGGGGGAGAGAGCGGGTAAAACAGCGCGGGGGGAGAGAGCGGATAAAACAACGCGGGGGGGAGAGAGCGGGTAAAACAGCGCGGGGGGAGAGAGCGGATAAAACAGCGCGGGGGAGAGAGCGAGTAAAACAGCGCGGCGGGAGCGTGGAGGTAAAACAGCGCGTGGGGAGAGAGCGGGTAAAACAGCGCGGGGGTAGAGAGCAGGTAAAACAGGGCGGGGGAGAGAGCGGGTAAAACAGTGCGGGGTGAGTGAGCAGGTAAAACAGCGTGGGGGGAGAGAGCGGGTAAAACAGAGCGGGAGGAGAGAGCAGGTAAACCAGCGCAGGGGGTGAGAGCGGGTAAAATAGCGCGCGGGGAGAGTGGAGGTAAAACAGCGCGGTGTGAGAGAGGGAGCTGTTAAAACAGCGCGGGGGGGAGAGCAGGTTAAACAACACGGGGGGAGAGAGCGATTAAAACAGCGCGGGGGGAGAGCGCAGGGAGAACAGCGTGGGGGGAAGAGCAGGTAAAACAGCGCGAGGGGAGAGAGGTTACAGGTAAAACAGCGCGGGGGGAGAGAGAGGGTAAAAGAGCGAGGGGGGAGAGAGAGGGTGGAACAGCGCGGGGGGAGAGAGCCGGTAAAACAGCGCGGGGGGAGGGAGCAGGTAAAACAGTGCGGGGGGACAGAGCAGGTAAAACAGCGCGGGGGGAGAGAGCAGGTAAACCGGCACGGGAGGACAGAGCGGATAAATCAGCGCGGGGGGAGAGAGCAGGTAAAACAGCGCGGGGTGAGAGAGCAGGTAAAACAGCGCGGGGGGAGATAGCGGGTAAAACAGCGCGGGGGGAGAGAGCGGGTAAAACAGCGCGGGGGGAGAGAGCGGATAAAACAGCGCGGGGGGAGAGAGCGGGTAAAACATCGCGGGGGGAGAGAGCGGATAAAACAGCGGGGGGGGAGAGCGCGGGTAACACAGCGCGGGGGGAGAGAGCGGGTAAAACAGCGCGGGGGGAGAGAGCAGATAAAACAGCGCGGGTGCAGAGAGCGGGTACAACAGCGCGAGGGGAGAGAGCGGATAAAACAGCGCGGGGGAGAGAGCGAGAAAAACAGCGCGGGGGAGAGTGGAGGTAAAATAGCGCCGGGGGAGAGAGCAGGTAAAACAGCGCGGGGGGAGAGAGCGGGTAAAACAGCGCGGGAGGAGAGAGCGGGTAAAACAGCGTTGCGGGGAGAGAGCAGGTAAAACAACGCGGGGGGAGAGAGCAGGTAAAACAGCGCAGGGGGAGAGAGCAGGTAAAACAGCGCGGGGGGAGAGAGCAGGTAAAACAGCGCGGGGGGAGAGAGAGGGTAAAAGAGCACGGGGGGAGAGAGCGGGTAAAACTGCGCGGGGGGAGAGTGGGGGTAAAACAGCGCGGGGGGAGAGAGCAGGTAAAACAGCGCGGGGGGAGAGAGCAGGTAAAACAGCGCAGGGGAGAGAGCGGGTAAAACAGCGCAGGGGGAGGGAGCGGGTAAAACAGTGCGGGGGGAGAGAGCAGGTAATACAGCGCGGGGGGAGAGAGCAGGTAAAACAGCACGGGGGGATGGAGCAGGTAAACAGCGCGGGGGGAGAGAGCAGGTAAAACAGTGCGGGGGGAGAGAGCAGGTAAAACAGCGCGGGGGGAGAGAGCAGGTAAAACAGCGAGGGGTGAGAGAGGGAGCTGGTAAAACAGCGTGGGGGGTGAGTGCAGGTAAAACAACGCAGGGGGAGAGAGCAGGTAAAGCAGCGCGGGGGGAGAGAGCAGGTAAAACAGCGCGGGGGGAGTGCGTGGGTAAAACAGCGCGGGGGGAGAGCGGTAAAACAGAGCGGGGGGAGAGAGCGGGTAAAACAGCGCGGGCGGAGAGTGCATGTAAAACAGTGCGGGGGGAGAGAGCAGGTAAAACAGCGCTGGGGGAGAGCGGGTAAAACAGTGCGGTGGGAGAGCGCAGGTAAAACAGCGCGGGGGGAGAGAGCAGGTAAAACAGCGCGAGGGGAGCGAGCAGGTAAAACAGCGCGGGGGGAGTGAGCAGGTAAAACAGCGCGGGGGGAGAGAATGGGTAAAACAGCGCGGGGGGAGCGAGCGGATAAAACAGCGCGGGGGGAGAGAGCAGGTAAAACAGCGTGGGGGGAGGGAGCAGGTAAATCAGCGCCGGGGGAGAGAGCAGTTAAAACAGCGCGGGGGGAGAGAGCAGGTAAAACAGCGTGGGGGGAGAGAGCAGGTAACACAGCGCGGGGGGAGAGAGCAGGTAAAACAGCGCGGGGGGAGAGAGCAGGTAAAACAGCGCGGGGGGAGAGATCAGGTAAAACCGCGCGGGGGGAGAGAGCAGGTAAACCGGCACGGGGGGACAGAGCGGATAAATCAGTGCGGGGGGAGAGAGCAGCTAAAACAGCGCGGGGTGAGAGAGCAGGTAAAACAGCGCGGGGGGAGATAGCGGTTAAAACAGCGCGGGGGGAGACAGCGGGTAAAACAGCGCGGGGGAGAGAGCGGATAAAACAGCGCGGGGGGAGAGAGCGGGTAAAACAGCGCGGGGGGAGAGAGCGGATAAAACAGCGCAGGGCGAGAGCGCGGGTAAAACAGTGCGGGGGGAGAGAGCAGGTAAAACAGCGCGGGGGGAGAGAGCAGGTAAAACAGCACGGGGGGATGGAGCAGGTAAAACAGAGCGGGGGGAGAGAGCAGGTAAAACCGTGCGGGGGGAGAGAGCAGGTAAAACAGCGCGGGGGGAGAGAGCAGGTAAAACAGCACGGGGGGAGAGAGCGGGTAAAACAGCGCGGGGGGAGCGAGCAGGTAAAACAGCGCGGGGGGAGAGCGCGGGTAAAACAGCGCAGGGGGAGAGAGCAGGTAAAACAGCGCGGGGGGAGAGAGCAGGTAAAACAGCGCGGGGGGAGAGAGCGGGTAAACCAGCGCAGGGTGAGAGAGCAGGTAAAACAGCGCGGGGGAGAGAGCGGGTAAAACAGCGCAGGGGGAGAGAGCAGGTAAAACAGCGCGGGGGGAGAGAGCAGGTAAAACAGCGCGGGGGGACAGAGTGGATAAAACAGCGCGGGGGGAGAGAGCAGGTAAAACAGCGCGGGGTGAGAGAGCAGGTAAAACAGCGCGGGGGGAGAGCGCGGGTAAAACAGCGCGGGGGAAGAGAGCGGGTAAAACAGCGCAGGGGGAGAGAGCGGATAAAACAGCGCGGGGGGTGAGAGCGGGTAAAACAGCGTGGGGGGAGAGAGCGGATAAAACAGCGCGGGGGGAGAGCGCGGGTAAAACAGCGCGGGGGGAGAGAGCGGGTAAAACAGCGCGGGGGGAGAGAGCGGATAAAACAACGCGGGGGGGAGAGAGCGGGTAAAACAGCGCGGGGGGAGAGAGCGGATAAAACAGCGCGGGGGAGAGAGCGAGTAAAACAGCGCGGCGGGAGCGTGGAGGTAAAACAGCGCGTGGGGAGAGAGCGGGTAAAACAGCGCGGGGGTAGAGAGCAGGTAAAACAGGGCGGGGGAGAGAGCGGGTAAAACAGTGCGGGGTGAGTGAGCAGGTAAAACAGCGTGGGGGGAGAGAGCGGGTAAAACAGAGCGGGAGGAGAGAGCAGGTAAACCAGCGCAGGGGGTGAGAGCGGGTAAAATAGCGCGCGGGGAGAGTGGAGGTAAAACAGCGCGGTGTGAGAGAGGGAGCTGTTAAAACAGCGCGGGGGGGAGAGCAGGTTAAACAACACGGTTAAACAACACGGGGGGAGAGAGCGATTAAAACAGCGCGGGGGGAGAGCGCAGGGAGAACAGCGTGGGGGGAAGAGCAGGTAAAACAGCGCGAGGGGAGAGAGGTTACAGGTAAAACAGCGCGGGGGGAGAGAGAGGGTAAAAGAGCGAGGGGGGAGAGAGAGGGTGGAACAGCGCGGGGGGAGAGAGCCGGTAAAACAGCGCGGGGGAGGGAGCAGGTAAAACAGTGCGGGGGGACAGAGCAGGTAAAACAGCGCGGGGGAGAGAGCAGGTAAACCGGCACGGGAGGACAGAGCGGATAAATCAGCGCGGGGGGAGAGAGCAGGTAAAACAGCGCGGGGTGAGAGAGCAGGTAAAACAGCGCGGGGGGAGATAGCGGGTAAAACAGCGCGGGGGGAGAGAGCGGGTAAAACAGCGCGGGGGGAGAGAGCGGATAAAACAGCGCGGGGGGAGAGAGCGGGTAAAACATCGCGGGGGGAGAGAGCGGATAAAACAGCGGGGGGGAGAGCGCGGGTAACACAGCGCGGGGGGAGAGAGCGGGTAAAACAGCGCGGGGGAGAGAGCAGATAAAACAGCGCGGGTGGAGAGAGCGGGTACAACAGCGCGAGGGGAGAGAGCGGATAAAACAGCGCGGGGGAGAGAGCGAGAAAAACAGCGCGGGGGGAGAGTGGAGGTAAAATAGCGCCGGGGGAGAGAGCAGGTAAAACAGCGCGGGGGGAGAGAGCGGGTAAAACAGCGCGGGAGGAGAGAGCGGGTAAAACAGCGCGGGAGGAGAGAGCGGGTAAAACAGCGTTGCGGGGAGAGAGCAGGTAAAACAACGCGGGGGGAGAGAGCAGGTAAAACAGCGCAGGGGGAGAGAGCAGGTAAAACAGCGCGGGGGAGAGAGCAGGTAAAACAGCGCGGGGGAGAGAGAGGGTAAAAGAGCACGGGGGGAGAGAGCGGGTAAAACTGCGCGGGGGGAGAGTGGGGGTAAAACAGCGCGGGGGGAGAGAGCAGGTAAAACAGCGCGGGGGGAGAGAGCAGGTAAAACAGCGCAGGGGGAGAGAGCGGGTAAAACAGCGCAGGGGGAGGGAGCGGGTAAAACAGTGCGGGGGGAGAGAGCAGGTAATACAGCGCGGGGGGAGAGAGCAGGTAAAACAGCACGGGGGGATGGAGCAGGTAAAACAGCGCGGGGGGAGAGAGCAGGTAAAACAGTGCGGGGGAGAGAGCAGGTAAAACAGCGCGGGGGGAGAGAGCAGGTAAAACAGCGAGGGGTGAGAGAGGGAGCTGGTAAAACAGCGCGGGGGGTGAGTGCAGGTAAAACAACGCAGGGGGAGAGAGCAGGTAAAACAGAGCGGGGGGAGAGAGCGGGTAAAACAGCGCGGGCGGAGAGTGCATGTAAAACAGTGCGGGGGGAGAGAGCAGGTAAAACAGCGCTGGGGGAGAGCGGGTAAAACAGTGCGGTGGGAGAGCGCAGGTAAAACAGCGCGGGGGGAGAGAGCAGGTAAAACAGCGCGAGGGGAGCGAGCAGGTAAAACAGCGCGGGGGGAGTGAGCAGGTAAAACAGCGCGGGGGGAGAGAATGGGTAAAACAGCGCGGGGGGAGCGAGCGGATAAAACAGCGCGGGGGGAGAGAGCAGGTAAAACAGCGTGGGGGGAGGGAGCAGGTAAATCAGCGCCGGGGGAGAGAGCAGTTAAAACAGCGCGGGGGGAGAGAGCAGGTAAAACAGCGTGGGGGGAGAGAGCAGGTAACACAGCGCGGGGGGAGAGAGCAGGTAAAACAGCGCGGGGGAGAGAGCAGGTAAAACAGCGCGGGGGGAGAGATCAGGTAAAACAGCGCGGGGGGAGAGAGCAGGTAAAACAGCGCGGGGGGAGACAGCAGGTAAAACAGCGCGGGGAGAGATCAGGTAAAACCGCGCGGTCGGAGAGAGCGGGTAAAACAGCGCGGGGGGAGAGAGCAGGTAAAACAGCGCGGGGGGAGAGAGCAGGTAAAACAGCGTGGGGGGAGAGAGCAGGTAAACAGCGCGGGGGGAGAGAGCAGGTAAACAGCACGGGGGGAGAGAGCAGGTAAACAGCGCGGGGGGGAGAGAGCAGGTAAAACAGCGCGGGGGGAGAGAGCGGGTAAAACAGCGCGGGGGAGAGAGCAGGTAAAACAGCGCGGGGGGAGAGAGCAGTTAAAACAGCGCGGGGGGAGAGAGCGGGTAAAACAGCGCGGTGGGAGAGAGCAGGTAAAACAGCACGGGGGGAGAGAGCGGGTGAAACAGCGCGTGGGGAGAGAGCGGGTAAAACAGCGCGGGGGGAGAGAGCGAGTAAAACAGCGCGGGGGGAGAGAGCAGGGAGAACAGCGCGGGGGGAGAGCAGGTACAACAGCGCGAGGGGAGAGAGGGTGCAGGTAAAACAGCGCGGGGGGAGAGAGAGGGTAAAACAGCGCGGGGGGAGAGAGAGGGTAAAACAGTGCGGGGGGAGAGAGCCGGTAAAACAGCGCGGGGGGAGGGAGCAGGTAAAACAGTGCGGGGGGACAGAGCAGGTAAAACAGCCCGGGGGGAGAGAGCAGGTAAAACAGCGCGGGGGGAGTGAGCAGGTAAAACAGCGCGGGGTGAGAGAGCAGGTAAAACAGCGCGGCGGGAGAGAGCCGGTAAAACAGCGCGGGGGGAGAGAGCAGGTAAAACAGCGCGGGGGGAGAGAGCAGGCAAAACAGCGCGGGGGGAGAGAGCCGGTAAAACAGCGCGGGGGGAGAGAGCAGGTAAAACAGCACGGGGGGAGAGAGCGGGTAAAACAGCGCGGGGGGAGAGAGCGGGTAAAGCAGGGCGGGGGGAGAGAGCGGGTAAAGCAGCGCGGGGGGAGCGAGCAGGTAAAACAGCGCGGGGGGAGAGAGCAGGTAAAACAGCACGGGGGGAGAGAGCGGGTAAAACAGCGCAGGCGGAGTGAGCAGGAAAAACAGCACGGGGGGAAAGAGCAGGTCCAACAGCGCGGGGAGAGCGGACGGTTACAACAGCGCGGGGGGAGAGAGTGGCTAAAACAGCGCAGGGGGAGAGAGCAGGTAAAACAGCGCGGGGGGAGAGTGGAGGTAAAACAGCGCGGGGGGAGAGAGCAGGTAAAACAGCGTGGGGGGAGAGAGCTGGTAAAACAGCGCGGGCGGAGAGAGCAGGTAAACAGCGCGGGGGGGAGAGAGCAGGTAAAACAGCGCGGGGGGAGTGCGCGGGTAAAACAGCGCGGGGGGAGAGCGTTAAAACAGCGCGGGGGGAGAGAGCAGGTCAAACAGCGCGGGGGGAGAGAGCGGGTAAAACAGCGCGGGCGGAGAGTGCATGTAAAACAGTGCGGGGGGAGAGAGCAGGTAAAACAGCGCGAGGGGAGCGAGCAGGTAAAACAGCGCGGGGGGAGTGAGCAGGTAAAACAGCGCGGGGGAGAGAATGGGTAAAACAGCGCGGGGGGAGGGAGCAGGTAAAACAGCGCGGGTGTAGAGAGCCGTTAAAACAGCGCGGGGGGAGAGAGCAGATAAAACAACGCGGGGGGAGAGAGCAGGTAAAACAGCGCGGGGGGAGAGAGCAGTTAAATCAGCGCGGGGGAGAAAGCAGTTAAAACTGCGCTGGGGGAGAGAGCCGGTAAATCAGCGCCGGGGGAGAGAGCAGTTAAAACAGCGCGGGGGGAGAGAGCAGGTAAAACAGCGTGGGGGGAGAGAGCAGGTAACACAGCGCGGGGGGAGAGAGCAGGTAAAACAGCGCGGGGGGAGAGATCAGGTAAAACAGCGCGGGGGGAGAGATCAGGTAAAACAGCGCGGGGGAGAGAGCAGGTAAAACAGCGCGGGGGGAGACAGCAGGTAAAACAGCGCGGGGAGAGATCAGGTAAAACCGTGCGGTGGGAGAGAGCGGGTAAAACAGCGCGGGGGGAGAGAGCAGGTAAAACAGCGCGGGGGGAGAGAGCAGGTAAAACAGCGCGGGGGGAGAGAGCAGGTAAACAGCGCGGGGGGGAGAGAGCAGGTAAACAGCGCGGGGGGGAGAGAGCAGGTAAACAGCGCGGGGGGGAGAGAGCAGGTAAAACAGCGCGGGGGGAGAGAGCGGGTAAAACAGCGCAGGGGGGAGAGAGCAGGTAAACAGCGCGGGGGAGAGAGCAGGTAAACAGCGCGGGGGGGAGAGAGCAGGTAAAACAGCGCAGGGGGAGAGAGCGGGTAAAACAGCGCGGGGGGAGAGAGCAGGTAAAACAGCGCAGGGGGAGAGAGCAGGTAAAACAGCGTGGGGGGAGAGAGCAGGTAAACAGCGCGTGGGGGAGAGAGCAGGTAAACAGCGCGGGGGGAGAGAGCAGGTAAAACAGTGCGGGGGGAGAGAGCAGGTAAATCAGCGCGGGGGGAGAGAGCATGTAAAACAGCGCGGGGGGAGTGAGCAGGTAAACAGCGCGGGGGAGAGAGAGCAGGTAAAACAGTGCGGGGGGAGAGAGCAGGTAAAACAGCGCGGGGGGAGATAGCAGGTAAAACAGCGCGGGGGGAGAGAGCGGGTAAAACAGCGCGGGGGGAGAGAGCATGTAAAACAGCGCGGGGGGACAGTGCAGGTAAAACAGCGCGGGGGGAGGGAGCAGGTAAAACAGCGCGGGGGGAGGGAGCAGGTAAAACAGCGCGGGGGGAGAGAGCAGATAAAACAGCACGGGGGGAGAGAGCAGGTAAAACAGCGCGGGGGGAGGGAGCAGGTAAAACAGGACCAGTGTCCCTGGCTACCATGAGTGCAGTAAGTGTTCCCAGCTGCAGAGACTGGCTAACCACATTTCAGAGCTGGAGCTGCAGCTGGATTCACTGTGGAGCATCCACAATGGTGAGATTATCATGGGCAGCATGTTCACTGGGGTGGTCACACCGCAGGTAAAGGCTGAACAGGCAGAAAGGGGATGGGTGACCACCAGGAAGAGTAGAGGAAGGCAAGTAGTACAGGAGTTCCTGCGGCCATCCCCTTTCTAACATATATACCGTTTTGGATACTGCTGGGGGGGGCATGACTTCTCAGGGGAAAGCAGCAGGAGCCAAGTCCATGGCACCACAGGTGGCTCTACTGCACAAGAGGGGAGGAAGAAGAGTGGCAGAGCTATAGTGATAGGGAATTCAATAGGAAGGGGAACAGACAGGCATTTCTGTGGCTGCAATAGTGTCTCCAGGATGGTATGTTGCCTCCCTGGTGCCAGGATCAAGAATGTCTCAGAGAGGCTGCAGAGAATGCTGAAAGGGAAGGGTGAACAGCCAGTGATCGTAGTACATATTGGTACCAACAACATAGGTCAAAAAAGGGATGAGGGTCCTACAAGCTGAATATACGGAGTTAGGACATAAATTAACAAGGACCTCAAAGGATTACTACTCTCAGTAATCTCAGGATTACTACCAGTGTCACGTGCTAGCAAGAGTAGAAATAACAGGATATATCCGATGAATGCATGGCTGAAGAAATTATGTAGCGGGGAGGGATTCAGATTCCTGGGACATTTGCACCAGTTCTGGGGAAGGTGGGACCAGTACAAACAGGATGGGTTACACCTGGGCAGGACCAGGATCAATGTCCTCGGGGGGTGGGGGCAGTGTTTGCTACTGTGGTCAGGGATGGTTTAAACTAGAATGGCAGGGAGATGGGAATCTGAGCAGGGAGACAGAGGAGGGGGGAAACAAGGATAGAAACAAAAGACAGTAAAGTAAGAAGCAAAAGTGGAAGGCAGAAAAAACAAGGGCAAAAAACAAATGGGGTCATAGTGAAAAATAAAGCTAAGATGCCTGACAAGATTAAAAAGACAAGTATCTTAATGCATGGAGCATTCACAAAAAGGTAGATGGATTAACAGCACAAATAGATATAAACGGTTATGATATAGTTGCAATTACAGAGACATGGCTGCAGGGTGATCAAAGATGGGAACTGAACATCTAGGGGTAGTTAATATTTAGGAAGGACAGACAAATAGGGAAAGGAGGTGGGGTAGCATTGTTAGTAAAGGAGGAAATCAATGCAATATTGAGGAAGGATATTAGCTCGGAAAATCATGACGTGGAATCTGTTTAGGTGGAGATAAGAAACATCAAGGGGCAGAAAACGTTGGTTGGGGTTGTCTATAGCCCCCCCAAACAGTAATGGAGATGTAAGGAAAAGCATTAAGCAGGAAATTAGAGACTCATGCAATAAGGGTACAACTGTAATCACAGGTGACTTTAATTTACATATAGATTGGATAAACCAAACTAGCAATAATACTGTGGAGGAGGATTTCCTGGAGTGTGTACATGATGACTTTTTAGACCAATATGTTGAGGAACCAACTAGAGAGCAGGCTATCCTAGACTGGGTATTGTGCAATGCGAAAGGATTAATTAACAATCTTCCCTTGGGGAAGAGCAGCCATAAATTGATAGAATTGTTCATTAGGATGGAGAGTGAAGAAGTTGAATCTGAAACTAGGGTCCTGAATCTAAATAAAGAGAACTATGAGGATATCAGGTGCGAGATGGCAATGATGGATTGGGGAACATTACTAAAAGGGTTGACAGTGGATAGGCAATGGCTAATATTTAAGGAACATATGCATGAATTACAACAATTATTTATTCCTGTCTGGCGCAAAAGTAAAACAGGAAAGGTGGCTCAATCATGGCTTACACAAGAAATAAGAGATATTATTAGATCCAAAGAGGAGACATAAAATTGCCAGAAAAAGCAGCAAGCCTGAGGATTGGGAGCAGTTTAGAATTCAGCAAAAATGGACAAGAAGGGGGAAATGGAGTATGTGAGTAAACTTGCAAGGAACATAAAAGCTGACTGTAAAAGCTTCTATAAATATGTGAAGAGAAAGACAAACATAGGTCCCTTACAGTCAGAAATGGGGGAAATTATAATGCGGAACAAAGAAATGGAAGAAGAATGGATCACATATTTTGGTTTTGTCTTCACAAAGCAGACACAAATAATTTCCCAGAAATGTCAGGGAACCAAGGGTCTAGTGAGAGGGAGGAATTGAAGAAAATCAGTATTAGTAAAAAAATGGTGCTAGAGAAATTAATGGGGTTAAAGGCTGAAAAATCCCCAGGGCCTGATAGTCTACAGTCGAGAGTACTAAAGGAAGTGGCCCTGGAAATACTGGATGCATTGGTGGTCATCTTCCAAAATTCCATAGACTCTGGAGCAGTTCCAACAGATTGGAGGGTGGCAAATGTAACCCCACTATTTAAAAAAGGAGGGAGAGAAATAACAGAGAATTACAGACCAGTTAGCCTAACATCAGTAGTGGGGAAAATGCTAGAGTCTATTATAAAAGACATGGTAACAGAACACTTGGAAAGCATTAACAGGATTAGACAAAGTCAGCATGGGTTAATGATAGGGGAATCATGCTTAACTAATCTACTAGAGCTTTTTGAGGGTGTAACTGGTAGAATAGATAAGGGAGAACCAGTGAATGTGGCGTATTTGGATTTCAAAAAGGCTTTTGTTAAGGTCCCATATAAGGGGGCAAAATTAAAGCACATGGGATCGGGGTAATATACTGGCATGGATTGAGAATTCGTTGACAGACCAGAAACAGAGAGTGGGAATAAATGGGTCTTTTCCGGGTGGCAGGTGGTGACGAGTCGTGTGCCGCAGGGATCAGTGCTTGGGCCCCAGCTATTCACGATATATATAAATAACTTGGATGAGGGAACCAAATGCAATATTTCCAAGTTTGCTAACAACACAAATCTGGATGGGTTTGTGAGTTGTGAGGAGGATGCAAGGAGGCTTCACAGAATCACAGTGCAGAAGAGGCCCTTTGGCCCATCGAGTCTGCACCAACATGTGAGAAACACCTGACCTACCTTCCTAATCCCATTTACCAGCACTTGGCCCATAGCCTTGAATGTTATGACATGCCAAGTGCTCATCCAGGTACTTTATAAAGGATGTGAGGCAACCTGCCTCCACCACCCTCCCAGGCAGTGCATTCCAGACCATCACCAGCCTCTGGGTAAAAAAGTTTTTCCTCACATCCCCCCTAAACCTCCTGCCCCTCACCTTGAACTTATGCCACCTTGTTACTGACCCTTCAACTAAGGGGAACAGCTGCTCCCTATCCACCCTGTCCATGTCCCTCATAATCTTGTACAACTCAATCAGGTCGCCCCTCAGTCTTCTCTGCTCCAATGAAAACAACCCAAGTCTATCCAACCTCTCTTCATAACTTAAATGTTTCATCCCAGGCAACATCCTGGTGAATCTCCTCTGCACCCCCTCCAGCGCAATCACATCCTTCCTATAATGTGGTGACCAGAACTGCACACAGTACTCCAGCTGTGGCCTCACCAAGGTTCTATACAACTCCAACATGACCTCCCTACTTTTGTATCTTCAATTGCTTCAGGGCGATTTAGACAAGTTGCGTGTGTGGGCAAACACATGACAGATGCAGCACAACATGGATAAATGTGTAAAGAAAGGCAGAGTTTTATTTTAATGGTGATATATTGGGAAATGTGGATGTACAAAGGGATCTGGGTGCCCTTGTACACCAGTCAATGAAAGTAAATAGGCAGGTGCAGCAAGCAATTAGGAAGGCAAATGGTATGTTGGCCTTCATTGCAAGAGGATTTGAGTTCAGAAGTAGGGATGTCTTGCTGCAGTTATACAGGGCCTCGGTGAGACCACGCCTGGAGTACTGCATGCAGTTTTGGTCTCCCTACCTAAGAAAGGATATACTTGCCATAGAGGGAGTGCAACGAAGGTTGACTAGGCTAACACCAGGGATGGCAGGACTGTCATATGAGGAGAGGTTGGTTCAACTGGGCCTGTACTCACTAGAGTTTAGAAAAATGAGAGGGAATCTGATTGAAACGTATAAAATTCTAACAGGGCTAGACAGATTGGATGCAGGGAGGATGTTTCCCCTGGTTGGGGAGCCTAGAACCAGGGTCCACAGTTTCAAGGTACGGTGCAGGCCATTTAGGACTGAGATGAGGAATAATTTCTTCACTCAGAGGGTGGTCAACCTGTGGAATTCTCTACCACAGAAGGCTGTGGAGGCTGGCTCACTGTGTATATTCAAGAAAGAAATTGATAAATTTTTTGATATTAGGGGCATCAAGGGGTATGGAAAGAAAGCAGGAATATGGCGTTGAGGTAGAGGATCAGTGATAATCATATTGAATGGCGGAGCAGGTTTGAAGGGCCGAATGGCCTACTCCTGCTCCTAGTTTCTATGTTTCTATGTTATTTAAATAGAAACAACGTGTAAGGTTATGGGAAAAGGCAGATTGACACCAGGTTAAAATGCTCAGAGAGCCGGTGCAGACACAATGGGCAGAATGGCCTCCTTCTACATCATAACAATTTTGTGATTCTGTGACTGAAATTGCCATTCCGCTCCTACTTTTCTGTGCCATGACTCTGCTCCACATTTCTGGCCAGGTCCTCCAATCCCTGCTTCTTGAGAAATACTGAGCAGTTTTCCATCAAAATGCTTTCAATTAGGGCTGGATCGTCAGAGGAAAGATACACCATGCCCCCTTTTTACAGCACTAGCTGTCATATTCTGGCAAGTGTTCACTAACATACCAAAAAGCTTTGGGGCATTTAAACAGCTTTTCAGAGTGTTAGTGAATGAGTGTATGAGTGAATGGGTGAATGTGCAAATAGGTAGGGTAGCAGCTGGGTAGGGTCGGTTGGGGTAGTGGGTTAGGTGGCAGGTGGCTATGGTGGTGGATGGGTAGGGTGGTGGAAGGGTAGGGTGGCAAGTAGGTAGGGTGATACATGGGTAAGTTGGCAGCTGAGTAGGATGGTAGGTTGGTCAAGTGGCAGGTGGGTAAGGTGGTAATTGAATACCATGGCAGATGGGTAGGGTGGCAGGTGGGTACGGTGGAAGCTGGTTAAGATGGCAGCTGGACTGGGTAATAACTATGCAGGATGGAAGCTGGGAAGGGCGATAGGTAGATACGTTGGCAGCTGGATAGGGTGATAGGTGAGTAGGATGCCAGTTGGATTGGGTGTTAGGTGAGTAGGATACCAGTTGGATTGGGTGATTGGTGGGCAGGGTGCCAGCTGGGTGTGGTGGCGGCTTGGTAGTTGGGTAGGGTGGGTGAGTGGGTAGGTGGGTCGGGCTAGTAGGCTCGGGACGATGGGGGTGGGGGAGGTGGAATTGCCGGGTCAAGGGTACTGAGGTTATCTGGTCGGGTTGGGGGAGGGTGGAGGGGACTCGGGGGGAGTTGAATGGTGGGGACTAGTCAGGTCAGATCAGTGGGGAGGTGGGGGAGGGAGTCGGGGTGCCAGGAGGGGGAGTCTAGGAGTTGAAGGGGGAGTTGGAGGATGCTCAATTGTATATTCACCCAGGAGTTAGATGAGGATTTTTCTGTCTAACGTTTCCTGGGTAACCACCCAGGTAAGTCAGAACTGTCAAAAAACTCTGACTTGAACTTAAAAGTCGGAGGTTTTTTCAGAGAGCCCCGGGGATCAGGGTAGCTGCCCATTGAAAGTTCAAACTTCCCAGGCAATTCCGATGGAGTCAATGTGTGGGACTTCCGCAGGATCCCGAAGCGCATCTTGTGGGGCACGTCCGCTTTCCGATGATCCAGAGACCAAAAGATCTGGGCCGTTGTAATTGAAGTAACTGATCTTCCCAAAGTGTGAGGTAAACTATTTTAAAATAAATTACGTCCAGGCAAGGAAGTAAAGAATTGCCTTGAGATAGTGTAAGGATTCAATACTGAACAAAATTAGTGTTCATAAATAATGAAACTTGTAATTAAGCTGATGAACAAATAACTGTCTTGCTGTATACTGTTCTGAGTTCAGTTACATGCTTGAACATATAGTCATGAAATAGAAAAGAGTTATATTGCCCAGTTTCTCTGCTAAAGCTTTTGCGTTGTGAAAACTGCTGCTTGCTTTGTGCACTTTTTCAGAACAAGGATGTGGTGGTGCTCACACTTACATATAAACACATGAACAAACACAGGCAGGTAAAGATCCTCTAGTCCATCCAGCCTGACTCATGCAGATACGATACCTGGTGAATCACAATATAAACACTTCTAGCCCTATCCTAAACCATGAGATCTTCTGGGAGAGCAGAAAGCCAGATTAAAAACCCAGGCGAATTTGGGAAAGATTCCGGGAAATTCCTCTCCAACCCACAGAGATAATTAAAGTTAGTCCAGCCAATCACTGGCTCTGAAGTCCTTACAGTACCTACCCCTTGTATGAGGTGATCTCTGCCCAAGCCAGAATCAGGCCCAGCTCTCACTTAAATGAATTGTTGCCCACCACATGTGCTGGCAGCCTGTTACAGAGGTATATTATTCTCTGGGAAAAGATCCACCTCCTCGTATCTAAACTAGACCTGGCCTTATACAATTTAAAATTGAAAGTTTTAAGGACTTTAAGAACATGTCTGAATGTTCATGTCTGAATCATCTGCTGGGGATGCTGCAAAGGTAAAAAGGAATAAGCTTGGTGAAAGATTTAAGATAAGAATTTTGAAATCAATGTGCTGGGTGATGAGGAACAATGGAGGCCAACAAGAATTGGGGAGCACCTGAGTTGGAATTTTGCTGCAAAGTATTGGATTAGTTGGGGGAACAGATATTTCATGCTAAGCCATGCTCCATATACAAGGCAATGCAATAGTGTCAGAGGCATCACTCTGCTTTAAGTCAGGCTTGCCATGGGCTAAATTGATTCAGCATTTCCTTTGTTATGTAATCAGTCAAAAGCATTTCCTCTATGCTGCATAATTGGAGAATAATGAAATATATTATTATGAAATATATTATTTCATTATTCACAGGACTCTTGGCTGAATGTGTAAATTTGTAACAAAAACAAAAATTGCTGGAAAAACTCAGCAGGTCTGACAGCATCTGTGGAGAGAAAGACAGAGTTAACATTTCGAGTCCAGATGACTCTTCTTCAGAACTAAAGAGAAGTGGAAATGTGGTGAAATATATACTGTTTAAAGGGGGGGTGGAACAGGTGAAGCTGGATAGAAGGCCAGTGATAGGTGGTGGCAAAGGAGAGATTGCAAAAGATGTCATAAACAAAAGGTCGAAGGGATGTTGATGAAAAAGGAGGTGCTAATGGAGACATTAAGAGTGGAAAGCAGGATGAGCAAGTGACAGATAGCCCTAGTTGGGGTGGGGTGGGGGGAGGGGATGGTGTAGGAGAAAAGATCAAAATAGGCTAAAAGGTGGGGATAAAACAATAAATTAAAAAAAAAACATAAATAAATAGAAATAGATGGGGGGGGAAATTGTGTGTATATAAAAATTAAAAAATAAATGTTTGAAAAGGGGGTTCAAAAAGAGGTGAGGATGGAGGAGAGAGTTCATGATCTGAAGTTGTTGAACTCAATGTTAAGTCCGGAAGGCTGTAAAGTGCCTAATCGGAAGATGAGGTGCTGTTCCTCCAGTTTGCATTAAGCTTCACTAGAACATTGCAGCAGGCCAAGGACGGACATGTGGGCATGAGAGCAGGGTGGAGTGTTGAAATGGCAAGCGACAGGAAGGTCTGGGTCATGCTTGCAGACAGAGCGAAGGTGTTCCGCAAAGCGGTCACCCAGTCTGCATTTGGTCTCTCCAATGTAGAGGAGACCGCATTGGGAGCAGCGAATGCAGTAGACCAAACTGAGGGAAGTGCAAGTGAAATGCTGCTTCACTTGAAAGGAGTGTTTGGGCCCTTGGACGATGAGGACGAGGGAACTAAAGGGGCAGGTGTTGCACCTTCTGCGGTTGCATGGGAAGGTGCCGTGGGAGGGGGTTGAGGTGTAGGGGTTGATGGAGGAGTGAACCAGGGTGTCCCAGAGGGAACGGTCCCTACGGAATGCCAATAGGGGGGGTGAAGGGAAGATGTGTTTGGTGAAGGCATCATGCTGAAGTTGGCAGAAATGGCGGAGGATGATCCTTTGAATGCGGAGGCTAGTGGGGTGAAAAGTGGGGATAAGGGGGACCCTATCTTGGTTCTGGGAGGGAGAGGCAGGTGCGAGGGCAGAGGCACAGGAGATGGGTCGGACATGGTTGAGGGCCCTGTCAACCACCATGGGTGGGAAACCTCAGTTAAGGAAGAAGGAAGACATGTCAGAAGAACTGTTTTGGAAAGTGGCATCATCAGAACAGATGCGACGGAGGCGAAGGAACTGAGAGAATGGGATGGAGTCCTTACAGAAAGCGGGGTGTGAGGAGTTGTAGTCGAGGTAGGTGTGGGAGTTTGGTGAGCTTGTAATGAATATTGGTGGACAGTCTATCACCAGAAATTGAGACAGAGAGGTCAAGGACGGGAAGGGAAGTGTCAGTGATGGACCGTGTGAAAAAGTGATGGAGGGGTGGAAATTGGAAGCAAAATTAATACATTTTTCCAGGTCCAGACGAGAGCATGAAGCGGCACCAAAGCAGTCATCGATGTACCAGAGAAAGAGTTGTGGGAGGGGGCCGGAGTCGGACTGGAACAAGGAATGTTCCACATATCCCATAAAGAGACAGGCATAACTGGGACCCATGCGGGTACCCATAGCCACACCTTTTATTTGGAGGAAGCGAGACGAGTTACATGTGTAAATTTGTGTTTGTTTTATGACAAATGACAATGTCCTTTATAATAAATTACTTTTTTAACACGGAAAGGAAATAGATTTTGCAAATAAAGCAGTTGGGTAAGATCAGTTACCTTAAAATATGCTTCTCTGAGCTTCCTAATATTCAACTGTTTAGGGTAATTTTACAAATTTCTGTTGCTAATGAGGAACTTAATCTCTCAACAGTGCCTATTGGGAGTTATGTCTATTTTGTAATTTCTGTGCATTGAGCATTCTTTTCTTTTCTGGCAGTGAATAATTTGCTTCCTAATCTGATCAGTTGAAGCACCTGTAATCAAATCAGGCAGACTTCATCTTTTTTACTTCTTTCCAGTTCCACGGGGTGACAGCTTTTCAGTGCCTCTCCTGAGTGGCAATATTTTGGCTCTAAACCTAAACGGTGAATTTTGGTGAGCTATACCGTTGTAAAGGGCATTGCAGGAAAGCCATAACTTGTCCTCTCCTGGTAGCTACACGAGTGAACTTTACAGTAAGGCGGTGGGGGGTCACTGGATAACAACTAAGAGTAGGAATTGCGGCTAATTAAAAATGTTCCTTCCCCCTAAGGCAGAAGATTTCAGTGTCCTCAATGTCTTGTCACTGAGATCAGCTAAAGCACAGACTTCACATAGAACCTGGCAGTGTCTGGCTGAGCACCTCCGGACGATTTACCCACCGAACTATCAGAAAACTTCATCAAAGGTTTCAATTTGAAAGGTAGCCCCAGAATTAGGATAGTTTTTCAATTTTATTTAATGCTATGGTAAATTGCTTGTTTCAAGTTCAAACACAATTCTTCAACCAGATATTTTGATTTTCCAACAGAGATAAAACGTTGCAGCAGAACCATGGTATTTTATGAAACTGTATTTTCATATAGAATGGCTACATTTTCATGTGCTTAGTTTTGATGCATAAAGCAATACACACTTACAAAAGTAAGCTGCCCAGTGTTTTCCAAGTGCCTGACTCTCAGAGCCAAAAGCTCTAGCATCTTGTCGTCTTAAAACCTTTTTGCTAACGGCCTTATTCTCACTCAATCAGAAGGCGATCATTTCTTTATCATTCCCTATAGCACAGAATCTGATTGCTTGTGATTGGAGGCTTGACACTACGTAAGCTCTTCCCGCATCCTGAGGGTCATCTAGGAAAGATACTTCTTTAATCTAAAGCATCTATCTTGGGAGAAAAATAAATTACTGATCTCAGAAAAATGATTGTTCTTCTAACTTCTTTCACTTTTAACCTCCTTTTTGTTTAACTGTCTTTTTTAAAGTCTACCAGCCTTAGAATTATAACTGGAAAACAGCCCAAAGACTGGAAGCTATATAATAAGATCAAAATGTTCAGTGCACGTGGCAACCAATGAGAAGGCAAGTCTTTCTTCGTCACAAATTGCCATTACCATGAAACAGCCACCTATCAGGCAGGTGTGATTATCTTGTTGGGGAAAAGAAATTGAAAAAAAATTTCTGTTTGCAAATAAGTTACCTAAAATCCCTCTTATTTTTGATATTTGTTGTCTTTGTGTTGTTGTCAAATTTGAAATGCATTGCCTTGAGTCAGCTAGGCCCTGAGCTCCAGAATTCCCTCCCTAAATCTCTCCACCTTTCCATCCGACTCTCCTCTATAAACCTGGATGTGCTCTCCAAAATGGGGTTTGGGGAGGGAATCCGCAACTGGATCCAACTGCTCTACACAAACATCAGTAGCGCAATTTCAATCAATGGGTGGGAATCAGAAAACTTTCCAATTAAATCTGGAGCCAGGCAGGGCTGCCCTCTCTCCCCTGTCTTGTCCAAGTGTTGCATTGAACCCTTTGCTGAGTGCATCAGGAAGGATCTGAGCATAAGAGGAGTGATGATCCCAGGCAGTGGAGGCACTAAGGTCAAAGCCTCCCTGCACATGGATGGCGTCACCGTCTTCTGCTCAGATCCACTCCATCGGTATGCAGACTGATCAACATACACGACCAGTTCAAACTGGCCCTGGGAGCCAAGGTAAATCATGGCAAGATCAAGGCCATGTTCTTTGGGAACTGGGCTGACCGATCCTTTATCCCCTTTACTGTCAGATCAGACAGCCTGAAAGTGCTGGGGATATGGTTCAGAGGGACCAGGGCATGCGTTAGAAACTGGAAGGAGTGAGTGGCTATGGTGAAAACTGGGCATGTGGGAGCGATGCTCCCTCTCCATTGCAGTTAAGAACCTGGTCATCAGATGAGAGGCACTCTCAGTGTTGCTGTACATTGCGTAGATCTGGCCCATTCCTCACTCCTGCACTATGGTGATCACCCGAGCCATCTTGCACTTTATCTGGAGGTCGAAAATGGACCGTGTTTGCAGGGACACAATGTACAAACCTCTAGATAAAGGGAGGAAAACGCACCCAACATTGCCCTCGTCCTGAAGGCCACCTTTGTATGTGGCTGCATCAAGCTGTGCACAGACCCTCACTACGCAAACACCACGTGTCACTACGTGCTGAGGTTCTACCTGTCCCCGGTGTTGTGAAGGATGGGTCTGGCCACGTTGCTGCGGAACGCTCCAAGAAGTTGGACCGTGCCGTACCACCTGTCCCTCATGGAAAAATTTATGCAGAGAAACACCTTTGACCACAAGTCCATCAGGCAGTGGTCGGCACGTAACGTCCTAGAGGCCCTGCGGGAAAAGGAGATGGTGGATCCTGTCAGATGGTTCCCTGAGCAGACTGTCAGTCATTTGGCAGAATGCCTCATCACCAGAACTTTCCAACAAGCACCAAGACGTAGCTTGGCTAGTGGTGAGAAAGGCCCTCCGCATCAGATCCTTCCAACACACCAGGAGTCTCACCTGCTCCGCACACTGTCTTCGAGGTGGCTAGACTGGGGAGCAGACCGTTGTCCACCTCCTTGCAGGATGTGCCTTTGCAAAAAGGTCTGGAGAAAGATGCAGTGGTTTTTGTCAAGGTTCATCCTGATCAGCTCCGTGACACAGGACTCTGTGCTCTACAGGCTTTTCCAGGGACACACACCAAGACAAACATCAACTGCAGCTGGAGGATCATCAACTCGGTGAAAGATGCTGTTTGGTCTGCCCAAAGCTTGTTGGTCTTCCACTGCAAAGAGTTGTCCCCGACCGAGTGTTGCAGACTGACACGTTCCAAAGTCCAGGACTTCTACAGACCCCTCAGGCTGTACGACTCACATTGAATGTATGCAGTGAATATTACATGTATCACAATTGTATTGAAGGACCTTAGAGTGCAACATGATATATGTAGACAACTTAAATACCATTACACTGTCTGTTATAACCATTATGAAACGTCTGTATTGTTCCTTGATTATATTGAAGCACCTCAGGGTGCGACATGATCTATGTGGAAAACTTGAATATGATTGCACTTTTTCTGATGGCCATTTTGAAATGTTTTGCAATGTTCTTTCAGATATTTTATGAATAAAGCGTATTTTTGCAAAAAAAGAAAATTAACTCACTCTTTAAAATCTACCTCTTTGACCAAGCTTTTAGTCAATTGTTCTAATGTCTCTTCCTTTAGCTCAGTGTCAGTTTATGTTTGATTATGCTCCAGGAAAATGCCTTGGGATGTTTTACTATGTTAGTTAATTTGTTCTTTCTGTTGAGTTGCAGTCTAATTTCAGGCGTACAAAAGTCTATTTCCAAAACCTCTGCTCTGGAGCTTTTCCCTCATTATCCATTGCTTTCTTTAAGCTCATCTTGTTCACCTCCTGCTTTATAGATTCAATTCCTAGTCAACCTCTGGCCATCCAGCTCCTCTTCCACACCTCCTTGTTGGCTGACATTGGAGCTCCCTCTCTAGAAGCAATTCCCTTTCCTCCATAAAATCCAACTATTTGCCAGACTTTGAATCAGGCCCTAATCTTCCCTATCCTGACTTGGTTTATGCCTATCTGTGATATGCACTGGGAATTCTTTTTATTATATAAATGTCAGTTGTTGATGTTGGTGTAAAATTTTAAGAATTCATAGCTGTACAGTGACTAGCAGAGAATGAGGTTTGGGCTGTCTTCCCTGTTGTTGTGGCAACAATGAACTTGTGCTAGATATTAGCTTCCAGAACTATGCCTTACTAATGTTTTAAGAGTTACCTTAACTTTGATTTCAGATATCCAAAAAGCTCCAATAGGTTTTATGAGCTTGTAAGAATTGCTTTCTCTGAGAAGTTTCATAATTAAATGTTTTATTCAGAGAGTGGCCTGGTAACAAACGTTCCAAAAAATATACATGTAGCACACCATGCCTTTAAATACTTCCTTTGAGACAGCTCAGTAAGAATGTTATTGTAAGGCAGTGCAGCTGGGAACTATGTCACTACAATAATGGGTCATATGAACCACCTGGTGTTCAGTCTGTGTCCCAAAAATCCTAAAGTGGGACTATCCTCAACATTAGTTTTTCATCGTGTTATGCATACAAGATGTGAGGCAAAAAGATGATCAAAAATAGATTTTATTCCTGCACAATTTGTGATAAAAGCTAAATTGAACTTGACTAAATTTACCATTTTTCTGCTTAACTTAAAAGGTAACACTAAAATTTCTCCCAGCATGTAAATAGTGAGCGAGTCATCAGAGGCAGGGTGGGAACTATTAGAGACAAAGGGCAGAACTTAATTCTCGCCCTGGAGGCAGGCTGGGTCTGTATAATTGGATGAGAAAGTGCAGGTGAAGAGCCAGTTGCCTTCCTGACTCCTCCTGATTAAGTCTACGGTAGGAAGAGTTGAGGAATAGCTTCCCACGTGGAAGCCAGCCTCATCCCACCGCCACTGGTATTCAACCAGCAGCAAGCAGGGGCTATGCCATGTAGACAAACCACCAGGTGAATACTGGCAGGAATGCCTGAAGCCTGGGAGGGCAAGGAGGGGGGGGGGGTGGGTGCTCCTCCCCCCTACTTAGGTAGCCCAATGGAGGGTCCCACCAGTGGCAAGGGGCACACCTGTGTGAAGATCCATGCCTGCCCTCTAAACTAACCCCTCTCACCCTACTTCTCCCTGACTGGCACCAGCAAGCCCGCCTCACTTACCTTTCCTCCAGGGCTCCAGCTTTGATCCTCAGCCTCGGGCCTACTGCAGTACCAGCAGTTGCCACTGCTCTCGGTGGCACTGTTAGTATTGGAGAACTGCCAGCTTCTGATTGGCTGGTAGCTCTCATAGGGGGAAATTTCCCCTGATGACACCAAGGACCCTGTCAGCAACCAAGACTGGTGTTAAATAGAGTTGGGGGAGTGGCCAGAATGACACAGCGGGGTTGGCACTGGCTCTCCAGCCAGTGGCTGGGCCCACCTCCTCAACATTCTGCTCCAAGATATATGTTTATGTAACATATGTTTAGAGGCGCAGGACAAGGCTAGAATACTTTGCATTGGTGTTTACTAAGGAAAAGGATGCTGGCAAATTGATGGTAGAAGTGGAAATGGTAGAGATAATGGATAGAATGAAAATTGTTAAGCAGGGTGTACTGGAAAGGCTGGCTGTGCTTAGACTGGATAGGTTACCTGGTCCAGGTGGCTTACATACCAGGTTGCTAAAGAAACTAGGGTGGAGATAATTGAAGGGCCTGCCATAATCATCCAGCCTTAGTGAGAAACAAGGGAAGTGCCGCAGGATTGGAGAGTGGCAAATGTGGCACCCTTACTCAAGAAAGGGTGTAAGGGCAATCTTAGTAACTACAGGCCGGTTGGTTTAATATCTGTAGTGGGTAAGGTTTTAGAAACAATTATCAGGGAAAAAAAAATCAACAGGCACTTTGTGAGGTTAACTGAGGAGAGCCAGCAAGGATTTGTAGAAGACACATTGTGCTTGACTAATTTAATTGGACTTTTTGATGAACAAACAGAAGGTTGATGAAAGGAATGCAGGGGATGTTGTCTATGTTGGTTTTAAGAAAGCGTCAAACAAAGTGTCACATAAAAGGATGGCTAACAAAGTTGAGGCTCATGGAATTGGGGGGTCAGTGCCAGCTTCAACAAAGAAATTGGCTGAAGGATCGAAAATGGGAGTCGAGATAAATGGTTGTTTTTCAGACTGGAGGGTGGTAGACAGTGGTGTTCCCAAAGTTCAGAGCAAGGACCATTGTTTTTTTTTTATCTATTATAGATACCAATCGACTGCAACAGGACACGGATAGACTCGCAGCATGCTCAGACAAGTGGGAAATGGAATTTAATACAGGGAAGAGTGAGGTCTTACGTTTTGGTGGAAGAGATGGGGAGAATTGAAGAATTTGACCATGCTGTAAGTTAAAAATGGTACATTGGCAAAATTTACTGTTCATTCAATAAGATCAGAATTCTGTTTGTTTCTTCCTCCAATTTTCTCCCTTTCTTTCCTAAAGTGATTATACACACTGGGATACGGTTCCAGAAAGGCCAGCAATCTTCTTGCACATTGCCGATTTGGTCAGTGTGAACCTAGAGGGATGGGCTGAATTTTCACAGGGCTGTTCTGATTGTGTGCTGCGATTCATCACAATGAGTAGAAATCCTGGAAAAATTGATCTAACTAACTTTTATGCAGTTTTTCCAAGTTTTCTGTGGCTCTTCCATTGAAGTTACAGTGGCCAAGCAGGAGAACCCCCCTGGAAATTAACTCTTACAATGTTTATGGGCTGTTTGACTATAGAAAGCATCAGAACAAAGCCTGAACCACTTCAAACTCACACATTTTCCAACAGGGATCACTGAATAGCAATCAGGAGTAGGGAACCGCGATGCATTTAATTCATCGCAGGACATGGAGGTATTTTTATTACCGTCTAAGGCGATTTATCAGCCAATTTAGCATGGGTCGGACAGTAAAGTAAGGACCTTTTCAATCTGTACGGCACACTTAAGGGTGAATTTGCTTAATGAGCCATTGAAGGAACTGTGCAATAATATTGCACAGGAATATGCAATAATATTTTTCAAAGTGGACACTTGCTAACAAGAATCGTCTGGAGTCTATTTAGAAATTTAGCCAACACACAATTCACTCGCCTATTAGACTGATTTGACCACACAATTTTGTTTTTAAATTGATTGATTGAAATCAGTGGGTGATTTAGGAAATATTTTGAAGAACATGAAATCAGACTATATCATACTTTGTTTTTCATTTTTATATTTTTGGTATGCAATTGTTTCAAGTTCTCTTACCTTTTGATGTATTTTTAATCCATTGTTTACCAGCTTGCTATTTTTTAGTTTATATTGAGGAGATTGTAAATCTATAATTTGAAATAAGCATACCAGCAGCTGTATTACCAAAATATCTATTACAGGTGCAGACAGGATATTAATTGCATAATAAAGCACATTACATCATATTTCCAGAAGATGCATTGCAGCCTCCTGAATAAACAGGGGAAAATAATTAATCTTCAGTGTTCTGAGTTGAAAGGTCTCTGGAATTGTTCTTGTTTAGTTTCAGGTTAGATTCAAGTGTGCATTACTGGATAGGCAAAGCAGAACGTGAAGATTCTGTGATATGGATTTAGTAATGGAGGGTTATTCTGATTTTGCTTCAAAACAATGATGAATCTTATGAGAATGTATCAAAATAAAGACTTATTTTAATAAAGATCTCTCCAGCATTGAGTTAAGCTATGCAGAATAGATATCATACTTTGATGATTTACAGTTCATTACATTTTATTAATGTTGATGTACATAAACTTAAAATGAAAGTTTACCTTCATTGTGTTTGAGGTGAAATACTATTACTCAGTAAATACACTTTTTTTAAACTTTTACTATTGCCCATACTGGAGTGGTTATGTAAATCAAATATTTTATTTGAACGCATTCAATCATAGCAGCTTTTATTGAACTATTACAGAGTAGTGGGCATTAGAATTAAATTAAATGAGAACAGCAATAATTTAGAAATCAATTGTACCTGAGTGTAAAAATCTCTGCATGACTTCCTGTGATATGAGCCCTTAACGCCAGTAAACCAGCAGTGATAAAAAATAAATTTAACATCAATGCTAACTAACAATAGATCAACGTGTAATATACTAGCACATTTTTGGCTCCTTTACAGTTTTTACTAAAAAGCAAAGTTAATTATTAATGTGTTGCCCTGTTTTATGCCCTCGTGTTCTTCCATTTAATAAAAACCTCATTTAATTAACCCTAAATACCTTTGAAATATGCAGTTCTTGTCATTATTTATATAGTTATACAATGAAGTGTGTTCCCAAAACATAGAACATAGATAAACGAGTATTTAATAGTAAAAGACGATAAATGTCACTTATACAAAAAAGGTGGCATTTATTACAAAGGTGGGTCAAACTAGAAATATAAACATTTAAAATGTATTTACATATAAACTATGCAAATGAAAAATAATTTAGGCTATAAAGTCTTATCCTTTACATGCAGGTAGCCCATACATGTAGGGTTATGAAAACTTACAAAATATAAGGTCTACATGATAGTTTATATTTGTTAATTGGCACATTACCAAGACACCACCCTGACTTTTATTAAATTATCAGTGCAAAAATAAACTAATTTTAATTTTTTATCCACCAATTATAGATCTGCTCATTAAGACTTTTTTTAAATGCTCGCTATTCCAATCACAATTTAAAATATGTCATTTTAGTTGTCAAAGAACATATGATTACAAGTGGTTCACAGAGGATAAAACACTCATGCCACAGGTGACAAAACTCACTTGTACCTTTTACCTGTGATGATCCTGAGTTATGCAGCTGGTACTAACTGGTTCAGTTTTAATACATCATTACTCTTTAAAGAGTATCATCACAATTGTTCTATTATTCAGTTCTAAATTACTTCACGAACGTAAGTCAATCTGTATGTCTTCATTGGTTTATACATTCTCTAGACATTTCCCATTACATTACAAAGGACTGAGCAGCTTTAAAATAATTAACCCCATAAATACTTTAGTATTTATGTTTAATATTGCAGGATGGTTGACTGGAAATGGACCATAAAACCAAGAACTGGAGGCCAGAAAATTCGCACTCAAACTGTTTTTACAGAAAAAGTGTTTTTGCATAGTACCCAAATCAATAACACTTCCTGTACTGACTGCCACAGAGTCTGAAGTCTGCAACATCCGAGGAACATATAAAATAGACTGGCTGGAAAAGACCAGCTGGTCCATCAGAACTTCCCCATACCTCATGATAGCTGAAGCATTGTGACTAGACACTTGCCGTTCTACCACCACCATCCTTCCCCAGCCTCATCCTTGCAGCCATGTAATAGTAAAAGACGATAAATGTCACTTATACAAAAAAGGTGGCATTTATTACAAAGGTGGGTTAAACAAGAAATATAAACATTTAAAATGTATTAACATATAAACTATGCAAATGCAAAATAATTTAGGCTATAAAGTCTTATCCTAGGCGGGAAGAGGCAGGGGAAAAAACCTAGCCTTGATAGGAGAAAAATTCTAGAAAATTCTTCTCCAATACCCTCAGGTGATGAAACCAATCCAGAAGATCATATAGACCATATGTTATCTTTAAAGATACTCACCTTCCATCTGATACAATCTCTGTCCCTTCAAGAACTGTCCAGCCCCCTCTTGAAGGCATGTAGAGATATGCATAATATCAAAACATTTTTTGCTCACAACCTATTTTAGTATTGCTTCCCCCCTGCAAATGATACATGTGGCCCTACCAACATGCCTGGCACTATTTATCCAATTTTAGAACCATTTGCCATTGTGTCTCCCACTGCCCTGGTGCATCAAAAGCTATTTTGCATTTGATTGTACTCCTCTACTCAACACTTGCACAATTTTTAGTGTCATCTGCAAAAATGCTAACCATACTCCAAAACCCACTGTTCAGTTCATTAATAAAGGCAGTGAACAGTAACAGCTACTACTCCTACCAGAGGTGGAATCTTCTGCTCTTGCAATATAATTAGTTGCTGTGTCACTTGGACCTTTGATCAGACTAACACGTAAGGCATAGCTCTCTGCAGCAAACAGGCCACTTTATTCCAACATGGCTATTGCAAATGAAATATAATATTTATGGCATCCAAAGTAATGTCTGCAACATTTCTGCACAGATCCTGCTCTTACTGGTGGTGAACTTGGAAGCAGGAAGGGGGAATGTACTTTGGTGGGATGGTGGCGTACCAGAGTCTTGCCACCTTTCCGCCTCCACTGGATGTCAGTTCTGGGTGGTCGCCCTTCCTGCCCCGCTGCCAGTTGAGGCCTTTATGTTGCCAATTAATGGCCATTTGAGGTCATACCTGGTCCCATCGCAGCTGGGATTAATCCAGCTGCAAGCGGGCCCAGTACCATGGGGCGTGCACGAAAGGTGAACCAGCTTGTCACCTCTTGGGGGGCGGGGGACGGTGGCGTGAATCCCTCAATTAAAGGCAGTCAGTGCCTAGTCACTGGGCACCGGGAAGGGTGGGGGCGCTGAGGGCCAGCCTCCTGCCCTTGCTTCCACCCCCTCTTCCTGCGACCCCGCCCCTCCCACAGTATTTGACTGTGGCCTGCGACCTCTGTGATCCTGGGACTCCGGTGCCTGTCCTTCCGGCAGCAGCCGCGACCCCCCTCAGTGGCGCTGCTGAACCGACGGCCCTCTGATTGGTCGGCAGCTCTCGTTAGGCGGGGCTTCTGCCCCGGGGTCTTGATCGATCGCAGGGGGGAGGGGAAGGCCCACAGGCGGCCTCGCCACTGCCTGTCTGACATGTGGCTGTGTGGGCCTTCCCGGAAAGAGGTACTGCAGGTCTCCCATTGGCTTTGCAGCTGCCAGGCAAGAGCCCCAACACCTCAACGAGGTTCTGCCCCCAGTTTCAGACCTCTCTGGGAGAGAGGACTTATTAATTCTACTTACTGCAGGATATGGGCAGAAATGTTGCAGACATTACTTTGGATGCCATAAATATTATATTTCATTTGCAATAGCCATGTTGGAATAAAGTGGCCTGTTTGTTGCAGAGAGCTATGCCTTACATGTTAGACTGATAAAACTAATAATATGGAATTTTGGAATGCACACTGAGAATTACGATGAGTTGTTCTGATAACTATCTCCTCTGTACCAATAATTAAGCTGTTGTCATGGGATACCCAGTTAAAGCAAAATACCTACTTTGGGAAATGGTTAACAAATAACTTCAGTGCTTACATTTAACAAAATAAAATGTACTGGACATGTTAACGTTACCTACCTGCATTTATATTCTGCTAAAAGTTATTGCACGTGCTAGATGTTCTTGGAATTTAAACCTGAAGCTGCAAAGTTCTAAATCACGTGGCACATCTATCCAATAGGAGGAAAATGGGGCAAATCTGTCTGTCAACTATCGTACATTTATGATAACAATCATCTACTGTCTTGGACAAATTGCATATATGACATGTAAAATTTTATTAATTTGGTTTTTAAAAAATAACTAGTTTAAATTGTCAGTCAAATTGATTTCAAAATCTGAGACCTTTCAGCATAGCACCTGATTCAGCTCCGTGTAAGTGGGTAGGTTCTGAATGAGTTAAAATATTGCCCAAGATTTCCATTACCATGAGATGCTCTAATCAAAAGCTACTTTCATTTTTTGAGACAGTCAGCGATTTTACTCATTCTGTTTATATGTGCATTTAATGATGACAGCATAATGTGTTCTTTGAGAGTAAATATGGCTTTGTAAAAGCTGGTATGCTGAGTATCTTCTGCACCCCAATGCATGGCCTTATCTATGCAACAGTAGTTAAAAAAAACATAGTGCGCCATTGCTCAGCATTGGCTATTTAAAAAATGACCAGTAAATATATTCTAATTGAACAATAGGCGCTTCTCTTTCCGGAAATAGCTCATGTAAAGCGCACTTCACCTTCACGGATTAAAGTGTATTCAAAATCCAATACATTATAATTCTCAGATTCATTTTTAAAATTCATGACATTTTAGAAGCTGGAATATATTTAAGATCAAGATCAAAAGAGTGCAGCACTCTCCTAATGATTAATTAACACAACTAAAAGATTATTTACTTAAAGTGTGAGTGGCACCATTAGGACTCAAAAAGTTAAACTCCCAGAAATTATCATTAACTTTGATGTTCAATGTATATTTTCTGCTACTTTATTTCAATAATAGTTTGAAGTGAGGGAGTAAATGTAAATTAAATTAATGTCGGTATTTATACTGGTGTCAGTTTGGTCCGTCTTAATAATTCATGTTAGGTAGAACCCCTGATGGTGTCAATGTTTTTTTAAAAATTAACAAAAAGGAAGAAGTTGCATTTTTTATGGTTCCTTATCGCATCAGTCAAAAATATCCCAACGCACTACATGCATAATGATTTCCTTCTTGAGGTGAAGTTACTGTTGTCATATGTGCAAATTTGGCAGACAATGAGGTGAATGGTCATCCTCTCCACATGGGCAGGAATCTGGCAGAGTGAATTGCCTGTCTGGTATCTGGACCAACCTGCCTAATTTGCACTCCACTAGAATCACTGCATTGAAACTCTTTCGAGTTATCAACAGTCACAGATTGCAACTCTTTCGAGTACAATCACAGTTCTTGGTTTTCCGGGAGTGGGACATGAACCCACAACCCTCTGATTCAAAGGCGAGGGTGCTATGAACTGAGCCACAGCTGACACCTCTTATCTCTGCAATGAAGATGAACATTTTTTACCTCAATGATTATTAATCTCATCATTGTTTGAGATAATCAATTTTTGATGCCATTGGTTGAAGGAGAAATAACTGTCAAAACTGAAAGTGAACTCTTTGTTCTTGTTACAAGTCTGAACCACAGGAACAACCAGAGAAGACCTCAGTTTAACATATCACCTGACAGTATACAGCACTGGGATTCTGTCAGGTTAGACCAGATGTTCAAGTTTCAGGATATGGCTTGAATCTATGACTTTCTGATTCAGAGACAAAGCTCTGAACCAAGTTCAACTCAGTTGAACCAAGCTGACAACAAGATCAACAGCAAAGCAATGTTAAAGTTAATATCTCCTCCCCCCACCCCAAGTGCCAGTTTGCATCTTGTTTTTTTTTTGTTTTCAGACCGAGCTGACTTTTATTTTGCTATTAACACCTATGCTGGACCAATGCATTGTTTCTTTAATATAATCCCTTTGCCTTTTGCTCCATGACATCTTTGGTATTTAATTTCACCCACCCTCAACCTATCTCTGACCTTCCCTTTTGCTCCACCTCCTCCCTTAACCCCATTCCCCCCTTTTTCAACAGTGTTAAAACCCATCACATTTCCACCTCTCTTCAGTTCTGAAGAAGTAATTTTGGACTCAAAACGCTAACTCTGTTTCTCTCTCCACAGATGCTGCCAGACCTACTGAGGTTTTCCAGCACTTTTTGTTTTTATTTAAAACTAATAACTTTGTAGGTGTCAGTATTTGCATAAGTTTTATTTTCAAAAAGGACTCCATGGCAACACATCAAAAAAACGATTTAAAGCATGACCTGACAGATTCCTGGAAATCTGCAAATACCTTCCTCCCAAAAGTAAATCTGTCTATTTCATTAAGTACCTTAGTAATTTATGCAATTCATGCCCAACATTTTAGATATTACAAAGTTTGATGCCAGCATTTATCCTCTATATTTTCCAGTTAGAGGACTTGGATTCAGAATCCAACATGAAAAAGATGTGACCTTTGAGCATCATAGATTGGAGGTTTTTTAAAAGCAATGCTCCTGGTATAAATCTGTGCAGTAACTTCGGTCACAGATTATTTAGACAGAAATTAGAATTGACTGTTTTTGTATTAGGTTATGCTGCCATTTGGGAAATGCTTCATTCTTTGTGGTATTTTCCTTTCAAACTCTTTCTGTTGGGATTTATTTGACTACTAATTATGTATTTTGGGAACTGTAGCTTTTTTTTTAAGTGTTTAAAATTATGTGTTATTTCTGAGATTTTATACTTAACAGAAAGATTGATTTGCCTCTTGCCTGCTCTTACAACGACTGACGGCGGTAACTTTCATTTTAGGAGCCTGCTGCTTCTAAAGGATGATTGAGTCACACATTGAACAAGCTCGAACTAGAATCGATGCTGAAATAAAATGTAGATTCTCAATGCTAGTTAACTATGCTTCACAGTCCATTATATAGAGGTTAATCTTGGGTAAACCTGTTTTTAAGTGGCGCAACAAAATATTTTCGGTGTAGCCTCTTAAATTTAGTTAAAAAATCAATAGCTCCACCGTTTTTTTCTTACAGGCCTTATTCAAACATTCTAACATTGACTTTCAGTCAAAAGTGACGCTAGTTAAATCCAGTGCCATTACACTGTTGGACAGTATTGACGATTCTTTAGATCCTGGTTGAAGATTTACAATTGAGATGATAATAGAATGTTTAGCGCCGTTTATAACGGGATTATACGTTACGCTAAAGCTGTAGAATGCAAGGTCCAGGAAATAACCTGGTCTCTACTATGGACTGCACTGCGCTCAGACACAGAAAACCACTGGGCATTCTTATTTTTAATGTTAGTATGAAACATTTAACTTCAACGCAATTTAATTTGAACGTTTCTAATTGTCGTTAACATCGAAGAGAGTTAAAGGTGAATACTTTTCAGGAGATCTAATGAATACTTTTGGCATCTTGGCATTTTAAAGTGCGGCTTTATACTGGCTGGAGTTAAACGACTCCTTGTCAATCCTAGGTGTCGTGATACGGAGTACTGCAGGTTCCTGGACTTCACATTGAAACCTGCCCTGTCACCTGCCCCCATGTCAGTGCGTAACCGAACCCACTTCAGATCACATAGACTTGACCGCACAAGACCAACCAACGGGTGCCTAAGATAGCAATGTGTACTCCTGGGAAAACGCATAAGCATATTATTTGTATATGTACGCACATGTTGCATTTCCTATCCACATTTCCGATGGGAAAAATTCATTTGAATTCAGCACAACCATTACCTTGTCCCCACATTCCGTTTTTCCAGTATTTCAAGATGATGTGGGAGTACTGGAGCTAAGTCCTTGTGCGGACTCAAACATTTTAATTCAGTATTTTATTCTAAAAGTATCCAGTGAGTGGGACGTTTGCACTTTTATCTTTCGGGAGGTGGCTGCTTGTGTGAATTGTTAAATCAAGTACATTAATGCATGTGAGTTTTCACATGGGATTCGGTTTTCCATAAAGAACATGCGGACGCATCAACATAAATTCAATGTCCCTTTTGTTTTAGCATTTGCAGCTAATGCAGTATGTAACGGGGTGTAGTAAGGGAGACTGAATGGATAGAGCAGGTTTGGCTGTACTTTGAAGGATGTGGAATGTTGGTGACAACAAGGTGGAAGAATATTCCCTTGATTTAAAACAAAAACAATCTGCATTATACAGCACAGGTTATGAGGCATTGATAAAGCTGGAATCATGTACACCAACAGCTGGTGAACTCGAGGATCCCATCTGAGATTTACTCTCCCAACAGCTTGAAGATTCTATGTCAGAAAATGAAGGTCTTTGCAAACTGCACAGCAATTCGGAGGATGAGAATAGCAGATTTCTCCCAGCCTTTATGAGGCGCACATACAGAGCATTAACAACCAGCTAACCCAAGTAAGCGGTTGGAGCGACTCTAACCAGTGTTCTTCATCCGTCAGCAGAATTCCGGTATTTAAAATAAAGCTGTACTCAGGCCTTTTCCGGGTGGACTATCGATTTCAAATCATGATTTTGTTTTTAAATGCACTTTGTCTGATAAACGTTGTGGAAAACCAAATAGAGAACAGAATTAAACTGTAAATAATATTCAAAGAAAAGTGTACAAAACTGACGCTAAAAATCTAACAGGGATGCTAAGTACACCAAGTCTGCATTTTAAATTTGACCCAGAGGACTCCCGGGAATGGACCAGATGATTTCAACGCCCTTTTGAGAAGCAGGTTTTAAATGTCGATTTAGATAAAAAGAGTTAATCTAGGAAAGTATCGGAATTTTTATTGAAGGGTGTGAGGTTCCCTGTGTGTTTTTTCTTTGGCGCACTAAATGGTTCATTGGAAGAGTTTTATGTGCCACTGGGAAAACAAAGCACTCTAACTCCAGTCAGGCGTTCACATTTTAGGAGCAAAAATAACGCCGGGGTGAGGGGATGCAGTTATACTGCTAGAGCAAAATACTGTGGATGCTGAAAATCTGAAATAAAAACCGAAAATGCTGGAAATACTCAGCAGGTCAGGCAGCATCTGTGGACCTGCAGTTTACATTGATAATATATAGTCAATTAAAACAATTCAAAGCCCGCCATTTGGTCGCAGGATGAGAAATTCTATAAACTCCGGATTGCATTGTACAGAATGTACTCGCTCTTGTGCTTCTTATTGTGTGGATCATGTTATTGGATGTAAAACATAGAAGTGTTGAATGCACGTAACCATGTCTACGCAAAGCACCCAGGCACGGTGCTGACTGTAAACAGGATAGTATTCACCCTCAGAAATACACTCCATGCTTGGGTAATATGAATATTGCCATTAAGTCTTGCTCCCTTCTCTGCCTCTATATTTTGCGCTTTGACCACGAGAAAATCAGAAGGAATCAGGCTGGCCTTGTCTGCCTTCGGCAAACGAAGGGCAATTCAGTAAAGATATATTGTAGTAGCAATAGTTTCTAAGAAACAGTATTGCTTGCGAGTATTTATCCAGTCACCCGTGAAATATGTGAATGGCGAGATTACAACTGGCTCAGTAACTCGGTACAAACGAGTCTTTGTTTATTGCAGTTTTATTGCAATGTTCATGCTTTTTAGTACTCCTCAGATCGGGAGCTGCTTGACAACATGTCTCATAATGATGGCATATGACAATGTAAGAAACTACGGTATCACATCTTTTAACAGTGATTCAGAAATGTATGACAGATGTAACATGGAAACCGGCGCCTACACCAGACCTCATTACAAGGTATAATGCATTTTATTTATGTTCAGCCAGATGTATACAGATTTCCGGTACGGTTGCAAGCTTGAGAACATTCACATTCAAACTCAATATAATTGATATCTAGGATATAATTATTCAGTATACACTAATCTCACAAGTCGTGAAGAATCATGATTTAAATCGTGTAATATTTATAATAAAAAGAATGTCATTCACATATTATGGTATTATTCTGGTGTTCATATTGAAAACATGTGTAATTTATTCTGATAGAAGTAAAATAAACTTGCATTTCTGCTTTTTTACGCTGTCGGGACGATCCAAAGCTCTTCAGTCAGAGATACTCTTGAATGTGGTATCTGTTGCAATGTAGGGGAAACTCCACAGCCAATTTACATCCTTTAATTCCACAGAACCTAATGTTTTAAAATTACACTCATCAACAAATCGACGTGATTGAGTGGTGAGGAGATTGCATATTGACAGTATCAAAGAATATAAAACAAATTCGCACTTTTGAACGGCTGACTGTTAACTCGGATCATTACTATCATGTACATTTTACTGAAGTGATTTTAAAGTGAGAGCCGTAGCTTCTCTGAGCACTTGTATCGCGCTTTCATTGTTAACTCGTGTTTACGAGTGTATTGCATGGCTTCAAAAGCACCTAGTGTAACCGTATCGAACCGTAAGAAATACCGTCTCGAATTTTAATACAATAGTTTTGGTCAATACTTTGCAAAGGCTAAAGGGAATTGCGTGATCCTAAGTATTCCTCCATCTCAACCATAACTGAGGAGAAACAAAATTCAACCGTTGAGGCTAGTTAAAATATCACTTAGCCAAACTGGAAAGAGGGTTGAGTATTTGACGAGACAGTTCCGGCTTTATTATCATTGCCTAATTTGCTGTTAAGGTACAGCAAGGAAATTATTCAATTATTCAATTATCAATAGGACACTGTTTTGTGGGCATACCTTCTTTACCTAAGAAACTGATATGACGTAGAGCAAGGCTAGAAACATTAGCTGGAAGGGCAGTTTCAGAAGTAAACAATTGACTCTCCATTCCCTCACTGAGAAGCCTCAGCTATTTTCTTAACGATGTGTTCTGAATGTTTTTTTTTGAAGAAGGGTTATGTCATTACAATCATTCTACTAAATAGTCGTAATAACTTTAGCCATTAGGCCAAATTAGGAGAAATTCTCCAATGAAATGAAAGGTTAATTGCCTATTTAACCTAATCATCCCAGTGCATTAATTCTAACATGTGTTCACTGCATACCAACCGGTATTGCTTGGTGTGTCACTTTTTCTTTGCCCTTCTCATTAATGTTAGAATGCAATTGTGTACCGGTCTGCATGGTTTGTATCTATGATTTGTATTGAATTTTACTGTGGGTTCGTCAAATTGCACTACAGCTTCTTATTGAATCGACAGGATGCCAAATAGACCCATGTAGGCTGACTTCTACATACAAAATCATACCTACAAAAGCTTTCTTTACATGCCTAATAGTTCTCAACAAGTTTAAGTTAGTATAAATAACAGGGCATTGCAGCAATACTGAGAAAATACCGAAGTCAATGTTTAGTTTATACAATATTAACTATTTTAAACAACTGTCTGGGTTGTTTTCTAAGCCTGAAATATTTTGAAAAACGATTTAGATTGAATTTCTCATAGCTGAACCACGAGGACTGAATTTATTATGTCATGTGTCTTTAAAATAGACGTGTTTCTGTTTGGTTCCTATGCTGAACATCAAGTTGAAAAGCAGTTAGGAAACTGCGGTTCAGTACACTCTAAGCTCCATAGGTTCTAATATATATATATATGTTTAAAGAGACCGAGGAAAATGCTTATTTTGGACTCTGCTTTATACAAAGTGTTAGGATGCTGGCATAATTCTGGCCAGCTGTGTTTAATTTCAGTGGGATTGGCCAGTAGCTCATCTGATAACCATCAGATTCAAGCCTTCACGGGAGCACAGTGCTGACATTGTTATTCTGCAAATGTCAATCACACGAACTGCAGTTCTGGGTTTCCACACCTGTATGGCACACCTTTTCACCTTTTGACTCCAGGGTTTCCTGGCCCGCTAAAAGAGAACTTCACTTGATATAACTCTGGGGGAAAGTTAGTGTGTTCCTCATTTTCAGCCTGCTTTTAAGTATGGTGAAATGTTTCAAGCATCATCGAAGCAGCACTATTTCCACCAAGCGCTTTTTCCCCGATACCTATATCCCCATTTGTCTTTATTTTATTTTATCACGTGGGGTTCAGTACAGGTATCAAATAAAATGGAAGCAGCCAGATTTTATATGGCCGAAGTTCTTTTTAAGCTCAGTGTGGGCAAAGGGGTGACCGAATCAAAAGGAGTGTAAATTGGTAATGCATGAATTGTTTTAACTGAACTTGAATAAAATTACTATTTTCAAATGTAATATTTATTATGACATTGTTCTAATTAAATATTGCAATGATCCTAGTTTAAATAGACATGATGTCCCGTTAACATTTCCGCATTAACGTACTCCCCCACCGCGCCCCTCCCCCATACCCCAAACTCCATGCAGGTTTTCACAGCAAATATGAATGTCATATTTTCAGGGGGAAAGTATTTGTTTTAACTTTGATAAGTATTGGCCTCTCTAGCCTGTTATTCATTCAAAAGTATAAAAACACGAATTCATTGCATCATTCCAGTTAGTTGCATATCTATTTGTGTATGATATATAAATACCGATATATGATGTGTGTACATATTAAACCTAGTCAAATTAAAGCATCTTTCCACTTCATAATATTTAGTTTGAATTACTAAGGTTAACTAAATTTAAACCGGCCAATTGACAATAATTCTGCCAACTCTAAAACAGTTTCGTTATTAATTTAAAACATTTTGTAATTGACCGAAGTACTTTTCCGAGTTGATATTGTAGAAATGTAGTGTTTTCCTTTTCGTGTCTCAGATTTGAGTTTGTAGAATCGGAATATGCGTGTCTCGTGAATATTAGATTAATCGGAATAATCAGAATCAGCCAAACGTGGAGTTAGACCTGTATGCTTCGGAGTGCTATATTTGTATTTTTTTCTATTTAAAACGCTTTGAATTTTCAATACCTGTTGCTACAAAGTTTACTTAGGTTCCATTCGTCGGAATTGGCCTTGTAGTTAACTTGCAAATACACTTTCTATCCTATTATGTGAACCAACTTAGTTTAGAATTCATCGTTAACTCCGAACGGCTTGATAGCGAACATAAAGATATGGGATTCAGGATCCATTCTTGCTACAATAATAATTGTTACTTATATGTAATGAATGTGTTAGTTTTAGGATTGAATATCCCCGACAACAGTCATGAAGCATTTGTTCTTTCATCATTTAGGCTAAACGGGAGTTATATTTCAAGAGTTAACAATTTAAGGATTGTGTAATTACGTTTATTTTCCACGCAGTTGACAGTAAAAAGTCGAAACAGTTTTGGTTAAAAACACATCTTAAATATTAAGGCAAACTGAGAGATGTCAGACACTGAGAAAATTGTTTAATAGTTTAAGTTAGTGTTGCTTTTGTTTGAAGTATGCATTGGCAGTAATCCACAATTATACAGTGCATAAATAGATTCATAAAGTAGTCATATCTTTACATAATCCAAAATTGAATTGGCATCCTAAAACTTCAATAAGAAGGTCAACAAAGATGGAAAAAAACAAGTATGCTGGTTCTGGATTAGGCTACCAGGTGCGTAAGAAATATAAGAAGCAGGGGCAGGTCGTTCGGCCTTTCCAGCCTGCTCCCCCATTCAATATGGCCATGGCTTAACACTTACCTTAATTCCGCCTTCCTGCACAATTCCCATATTTCTGTGTATCTAAAATATCTACCAATCTCTGTCTTGAATATATTCAACAACTGCGCGTCCACGGCCCTGTGGTAGAGAATTCCAAACATTCTGTTCTCATCTCAGTCCTAAATGACTGACCCTTTGCTCTAAGACTATGACTCCCCAGCTAGGGGAAATATCCTCCCAACATTGACCCTAAGTCCCTTAAGAAATTTATATGTTTCAATGAGATCACATTTCCTTTTTCAAAACTCTAGCAGAAAAAGGCCTAGCCTCCTCAATCTCTCCTCAAAACAATCCCCCCAATCCAGAACTCAGTCTAGTGAACGGTTGTTGCAGTCCATTGAAAGCAAGTATATCATTTCTTAGCTAATGAGACTAAAACTGTACACAGTACTTCAGGTGTGGTCTCACACAGGCCCTATATATTTGCAGTAAGACATCTTCCTTTATAATAAAGGCTAACATACCATTTGATTTCCTAGCCTGTTGTACCTTCATGGTAATGTTCTGTGATTTGTGTGCAAGGGACCCAGGTCCGTCTGAATACCAACATTTCTCAATCTCTCACCATTTAAAAAATTCTACTTTTCTATTTTCCTGCCAAGGTGGAAAACTTTACATTTTGCCACATTATAATCCCATCTGCCTCGACCTCACCCACTCACATAGTTAACTTGTCTATATCCCTTTGCAGCCTCTTGGTGTCCTCCTCACAGCTTAATTTCCAATTTAACCTTGTATCCTTGGCAAACCTGGATACCTTACTCTCGGTTTCATCGTCTAATTACTAACGTAGCTTGTAAGTAGCCGAGGTTCAAGCACTGTACCCACTGGTTCCAGCCTGCCAACCTGAAAATGAGCCGTTTATTCCTACTCTCCGTTTCCTGTCTGTCAATCAGCCCTCAGTCCTTGCTAATATGTTATCCCAATCCCATGAGCCCTAATTTTGTACATCAACCACGTGTGTGGTACCTTATCATTTATTTTTGAAAATCCAAATACACCACATTCCTTATCTAACTTACTAGTTACAACCGCAAAACATACAACAGATTTGTCAAACACCATTTCCCTTTCACAAATCTGTATTAACTTCGGTTTTCACTTTATGATTTCCTGCTACCATGTCCCTAATAATAGATTCCAACATTTTCCCTAGGGAATGATATGTGATCTACTGGAACAACAAGCGTAAAGGAGTCCCGCACGCTTTATGCTTGAGTAGATCATATCTTTATTCGACATGTAATGTTTTTTGACTGACGCAGACCTCTTTTTGGAATAATTGAGTGGGGCACAGGTCATGTGGCACCGGACCACTTAAAAGCAAATCACAGACCCGTAACGGTGAAGCTGCGTCCTGCATATAGCAGCAATTCGGTTTTTGCCAGCACCCCCTCCCACTTTTTTGTGGCAACGGCAAGTTAACAATCATTGCCTTTCAGTGAGCCTTTGTACTTCTGCACAGAGCTGTTTGCAGTGCAGGGAAGCAGCATTCGCTGCGCCTATCATTCTTTTAACATAACTTAAATAAGCTTGATTAATCTTTGGGTTATCCACCAACTTGCTAGCGGTTTTGCATCCAATCAGTCAGAATACATAGCTATGTTTAGCCGTTTGATTTCAATCGTGTGGCAATATCGGCAAGGAGGAAAAAACAATTTCTTTTACTATGTGGCAGCTACCAAGAAAAGTCAATGTTTATTAAAATTGAAACTACGTGAGAGGATTTGATGGGAACAGAACAACATAATGACGATTGGAGACGGAAGCGGGAACAAACTGCGAATGAACAGTTGCAGGGAAAGCAGTGATTTGTAAAAACGTGTAAAAGGAGCGCACCGAACTGCAAAGAATATAACTAGCATTTACATATGCATTTAACTTATGGTTAACTGAGTACCTCGTCTTCCTGAATATGTGGAATCTAAACAGTTTGAATTTCCTTAACATCCAATGCAGGATTTTATTTGCTGTTTATGTATGATAGCTAAAAACGTTAACCGTTATACGTTGTAAGATTTAAGGAAGGAATCCTGTGAGGAATATAAATATAACATTGTTTTATAATATGCGCCCTGAGGATTAAACTTGCACACAAAAATACCAACCCTCGTCTAATTATAATGGTTTAATATATTTTCGAGTCTAACCGCGCGCAGACTTTTTTTTAAAAGTATTAAAATAATAAAAAATATATAAATACGAGGACTGGCTAATCTTTTATTGTTTGTATCCGTGTAAGGGTAGTATAAACGGAAATATAAATTTAAAAATACAAGCACATTTAATTAGATATCAAAATTTCTGTACTTTTCTCTTGTCGAAAGGCATAAGACACGCTTTTGGCATTGTGCCATAGTCATTGTTTCAAGAATTATTTACAATTTCTCCTACCTTTCACAAGTGTATGAAATCATATATAAATTCGGTACTTGGTACAAACACTTCAAATCTGCTACTGCAGCTGTGGCTCTTTTGCACTGAGCCGTAACATATTGTACTTACTATCAAACTGCTTTGGTCAAAATATTTATAAAACTAACTTGACAGAGAGGCACCACAGGATTGTAGGCTGAAACCTAAAATAGAAGTCACGATAACTGCATCTCCCTCAACAATACTGACATTTTGTAGGAGAAGGTGTTGGAAAGACTGTTTACACGAAGTGTAATTCTGAGCTTTAATTTTATGTAACCAAAACGTGTGTAAGAAAGACGCTAAAATGCTAAATTGCTTATAATTCGAAGAGAAATGTGATCATTTTGTTGCACAAAACAGTTCTGAGTTCTGTCTCGACAATCTTACTCAGGGAATGAAAACAATTTGATAAAACCGGATATGCGTTAGGCAACAAACTTCCATATCAACGGCAAATTGATCCAAACTCCATGTGTAACTAATTGCTTATTAAAATATAATATTGGTGAATCTGTCAGCGATAAGTTCCATCAGCTGGTGTTTGGAGAGGGGGAAAACAGTATAATTCAAAGGTGGAGCTGACATTTACAGTTTGGGTGTAAATTCCATATGTATGACGCGTTAACATCGTTAGACACGTGGCTCGCTGAAGTTTCAAGGTCAGTCTGTAAAATTGGCGTCAACACCACATGAGGATGTATATAGTTTTACTTTAACCATCTTGAAGCGTTATTCTTCCTGATTAACTTCAGAAGGTGATGGGGAATTCTCGATTTGTTTTTCGGCTTGTTTTACCTTCTCTTGCTCTGAAAGTTGTTCACTTGTGGGAATGGAGTTCTTCTTTGGACGACCTTTCGGCTTTGTCGGGGACTCCAAGCCTCCACCTTGCAATACCTTTAAAATAAAATACTAGCTTAGCAACGAGCCACTACTATTCCACACACATTTTCGTTGCTGAAAATCCATGACATAGAATACTTACTATTTTCTTCCACTTCATTCTTCGGTTTTGGTACCAAGTTTTCACCTGAAGTTGACTAAGGCCCAAAGATTCTGCTAGGTCTATTCTGTATTTTAAAAAAAATAAGTAGATGTATTTGGGCAAATCAAAATGTAATGCACTTCAAATAGCAATGAGCGTCGATGGTACAGCAATTTCACGTGTTGAACGGTCTGCGGGGCTTGTAAATTAACGCTGCACTTTGAAAACGATGCGCAATAGCCGCTGGTGTAGTTAACATTGGGTTGCCTGTCGTTACCCTTCCACCTCCCCGATTATACAAATGCTAAACCCAAGGTACAAATTGCCCTCTTTGCCATTAGAATTAATCTGCATGTTTAGGTTGTGGAGAGAAAATTTATTGGGAATATCCCTGTGATATCATCTGGATGAAAATGGTGATGCGCCACACTGGTTCTCCATGTTGCTCATTAGCTGGTGAATCAGTTTCTGTATTTTTAAATTTCTACCCTCGTTTGTTTTGGTCTGTTCATTGTGGGGGTCAGGGTAAATGATCAAAACTATCAGTGATTTTAAGGGGGAAGGGTGAAAACTTTTCTGATCTCTTTCAACTGAAAACCAACAGGTTTCAACGCAATAAACCGTTAAAGTATCGTTAACAATTAAATGTCTAAAATAATATAAAATTAAATGTTACAGGGCAGCAGAATGCAAACTAGCCGTTCTCTGCTGAGCTGTGTCTGTGAAAAGTGTCCAGCTGTGCTTTTTAAAAATTTATCTAGTTTTTTCTTTAAATAAAGGGGCGATTTTCAAAAGTTACCTGTCTGGTGTTGAGAGATATTTCTGCTTTTCAAATCGTTTCTCGAGTCCCATTAGTTGCAGTTCAGTAAAGACTGTTCGGCTCCTCCTGCCTTTTTTTGCTTTGTTTCCTGGTTCGGGTCCTTGCTCGAGCTTGGAGCGGAGGTGCAGGTCTAAGGGAAGGTGCGGACCTCCGGGCCCGGTGGGCAGGGTCGATCCTCCAGACACCAACGCTGAACCCAACGGCGCGGCAAGACTACACGAGATCGGACCCAGCGGGAACTTAAAAACTCCAGTGTGGTCTGTTTTCAGGCCGGCTGTAAGCACATCGGGCACAAATGTTACGGCCAATGCTGGAGTGCACTCAAAACTTGTACTTAACTATATCGCCAATTAAATCTGCCTTCGTGGACACAACGTATAACTGTACAGTATGCTTAACAAAGAATGATAAGTGTCAGTGAAATGTTGGAACATTTTAAAATACGTTTTCAATGCACCATTTTGTTACACGTAACCACGATATTATTTAAATGTATAGATTAACGTGGAACCATCGGTTCGCCAAGTAGAATTGCATCACGCTGTCATGATTATATGGGGGGAAAAAACTCAGATTTAAAAACAAACACCAATATCTAAAATATATTCAAACTTTGTTTTTTTTATTAGGCGAAAATAATATCTCGCATTTCTTCAATGCAGCTTTTTAATGGCTGGTAATTAATTGTTCGAACAAAAAAAATGCGCTTTTAAATTATGTTGCACTCTTCATTATAGGAATCTGTCAATTATCCACATTCCTTTACAGTACTGAGTATAATTTCATTTAGTAACAAGGTCATAAATACTACCCTTTCCAGCAGCATTGCAAAGTTGTCTTGCATACGCCAGTTGTCTTTAAGGAAACAGGAAATTATTCAGTTTGCCACATCATTCACAAATTTCTTTTCCACGGCGTGCAATGGCACGACTCTGGATTTGGGTTGAAAGAATTGTGACATTTTTGTGAAAAATCTTTACTATTTTAAGTAAGGGTTGATTTTGGAGTTTGGTGTAATACTGGTCATTTATGCGCGCGGGTGTGTGTTTGTGCCTTGGAAGGGGTGAGATTCCCCTTTGCAAAATAAATTGCTGAGATTACACTGGGGCTTTGGGGTTAGAATACCTTTCAACCATGTATTTCCGACCTTGAGCACATACTGCAAATTCTAGGAAAATATGCCTGGAGTATTGGATAAATAAGACGAGAAAATTTAAACACCGGATACATTTTTGTTAGATTACAGATAGCATATGAAAAATATGCAACAGTTATTGTCTAACACCAAACTCGCCGTCTGCTTACAATGCTCGGGCAGCTTTCCTTCATTGCCTGCATTTCTGCACCACTCTGCCTAGGCCTCGACAAAATATTTATAGTGGCCAACTATTTGATCACATTGCTTCGATTTATTTCATTCTCTGTTTCAATTTGTGAGATTATTGTATCCCGGACAATTCCATTTTGTGTCATTTGTTGCATATGACGTGCCACCTACAACGTAAAGCTAAATTAAATTGACAGATTCGTCGCTGGAGAGTGGATGTTCCATCTGTGAAATAACCGGCCGCCAGCTTGCACACTGTGGAAAATACTGTTCTTGTGTTACAAATGGAAGCATTTTGAGGGAGCAGATTAGAATAATTTGGAAGCCAGGTTTTAATAACGTAACCTACATAAAGGAAGTCAAGATGTTAGGAAAGAGTTTCCACCTACCTAGATGGCTGTGGTAGGGCCGACTGTTGAGCAGGGCATGAACCCCGAATTTGAGGAGCTCTCCCCCATTCGTGACTTTGCCTGGGCCCGGGGGTTCAGTCAGTATCTCCTCGATCATAAAGCTCCTGTATCGGTGAGACCTATAATCGTGGATCGGCTCGTGAGGCAGGTAATGAGCGTCCAGCTCCAGGGGATTCTGCATCATTTTCTTTACGCCACAATGCAGCTGAGAAGGGAGGGGGGGCGGTGGGGGTGAGCGAAAGACACCAATAATGCAGGTTGATGTTCCCCTCAACACTGCTGCGGCTGCTCACTGAATTCCACAAGTTCTGAGCTGTTCAGTGCTCCACACCAGAGCGAGGTTTCATTTCGAGGCAACAAACTTCATTTTGACACATTCTCTTTCAGGATGCAGGGAAAGTGGTAGCCTTAAAGAGCGCGATCCTGTCTCTGAGCCGCTAGCTCGCTCGGCCGTGCTGTTGCTTATTCGCTTGGACTGATTTGTAACTTTTCCGGATATCTAAACCGTACGATCTTGTCGGGAGAGAGCGAGAGTTGGGAGGCTTGCAACATCATTAACTCACGTGATTTCGTCTCTCACTCTCTCTCTCTCTCGCTCTCTCTCTCCCCCTCTCTCTCTCTCTCCGCCCTGAAAGGAGCCACCCAGCATTTCATCCAGCCTATAACAGCTCTCCTTATTCCTCATGAACTGGAAAACATCCCGGCTGCAGACACAGGCTTAGGCTGCTCACAAATCCTGCGCTTCCGAAGCACCTTTAATTAAACAGAACTAATTTAACCCAAAACTTAAAATGCTCCAGAAAAAAAAAAAATAATAATCGGCACTCTTTAACAGCAAAGACGATTATGAAACCATTGGCTATGGCAATGAATTCTTCTTTCACTTAGTATGAAAGTAGACGGTTCGGCATTTCTTCAATTACTGTAGGTTATTGGCCATTTAGCGCACTTTACTGAAAAGCATCATATACAAGAGAATTTGATTTTATTCAGCACTGCTGGGTGATTGTGCTCTGAAAGCAGTGGGCAGGAAGGACGGCGCATGGCTCTGATTTATTTACTTTGCTCTGCGTCGTTAAGTTTTCTAACCAGTTGCAACGAAGGAAACTAGCGAAACCTGGCACAACAAATAATGAATTAAGATGTGTTTTTTTAATCAGCCCGATTGCATCGACAATTAATCTTCTAATGTCACGTGGTTCTCCCTCCCGAAAGGGGCCACTTTCAGATGCCGAAAATGGAGGATTGACATTGAGCACAATGCCACTTGTCTTCCGCTTACTGCCGCAGTACCATGCCGTTCCCTGAGAAATGCTTAGGGTGGATTTGGCGCTGAGGACTCGTGTCCCTAGTTCTCTAAATATGTTACCAAAATGAGCAACCCGTAATTCGTAACCACACCATTTCTCGGCGGATCGCCCCATTTCGAGACGAGTTTCAAGTAATAGCAGAGCAGTGTGCATGAACACATCGAACACATTTTCAGAAGCTGCATTGTACTGAATGTTCAGTCATAGAGGACACGTCTAGATGTTGGAAACGTAGCTTTCGGGACAGAGATGCTGATTTCCTCCTGATTTAACGGTGCTTTGTGGCAATTGCGAGCTTTTGTAGTAGTTTGCAATCGAAAGTTAAAGGATGCAAATTGGTACCGTCCAGCTAGGCAAATATTTTCTACGATCACGATCACCGTAAACCTAACTCGTAGATCGGCAGGATTATAGGTGTCAGACCACAAGTAGACATATATCCCCTCCCCCATAAAATACAGCCCAGCATTTCTTTTCTACGCATTATGCCAGACTCTATTATTTCCTGGCAATTACAGTCTGTAAAATTTTAAAATAATGTAAGTGCTCTCGACCCCCTCATTTGAAAATGTGGGTTTTCGATACTTTATTTTTCTTCTGTCCATTTTCCCAATGACAGACAGTTCGTCTGATACTTTCTAACAAACAGGTTAACAGTTTGGTTTTACACTCACACCGTGCAAGGATCACATAATCTTTTGCCCTACGTTTAGATGTAAAGAAAAATTCGCCAATTTGCTTTGCACAAGTAAGAATTGTTTGCCCGACTTTTCCAGTGATTAGTTGGCAATGGTCAACAGTAACCCCCCCCTCCCCCCCCCCGCCCTTCCCCCTACCCACCTACTCCCAATTTGCGGAGAATTCAACTTGTAAAGAGAGACAGAATAACCATAGCGTTGCAAACCTTTCAGTCTCGTTTTTATTTTATAAAATGGAAATCAACCACGAAAAATTTCTGCCGCCAATATTAGCTTGTATTACACATATTGAAATAACAGGAGACACCGGTGTCCATAGGAGAGTGGGGAATTGTATGACGGGCAGTCCGGAATGGCACGTTGCCTCCTAGTTAGCTTCTATCTATAAGATTTCCTCTAATGAAGTTCCACTGTAGTCATAAAAATGCAGTTTTACAGTTCGGTACTTGTTACAATAATTGAATGTAAAGCGCAAGATTGTGAGGTGTGGTTAAAACAGTTTGTTACTAGATTTGATGCTTCCTGTTCCATTTTGCATTATCCAAAAGGAAAAACGCTGGATTAAAATTGTCAGAGAAATACTATATTGTTATAGTATATTAAATATATCAATTTATTAGGCAATTAAATGTTTTCCATTTCTGCAAAGTTTATTTTAATTGCAACAATCCACCCACTTTTTCCTTTTCTCCCATTAAAATGGAATGATCGAAAGCTGCCAATTACATGCAAACTTCACATCCACTAAACCTCATCCACCTGCATCTCAGCGTGAACTTGAGATCGAAAGAGCTATCTAACTGAGTTGCTTTTCTATCTCAATTATTAGAGTAAAGCATGAATCGTTTTAATGTTGAAATAACCGCTTCTATTTAGAATAAATATTCTAATTGCAATTTGCATTTCAGTTAGAACACAAACTGTTCGGAATGTTTTAATTACGAAACTTGATGACAGATTCTAATGCCATGGCAATTCGAATGAGATTGCACTATAAATTGCCTGGGAGTTAGAGGAGAACGTTAAGTAAATTAATTAAAAGAGGCCTTACACACATGTTTCTGTCCAGGTAGAATTGGTTTTTTTTTTCATTTTAAACCAAAACGATAAGGCTCCAGGACATTGCATAAAATATATGTTGTAAATGTAAATGTCATGATAATGTATTATGGCTGTAACGTAATTAGGCCACCTGACACGCTGGCATGTTTTGATTAATGTCTTGTTTACTTCATCTTTGATTAAACGAATGGAAGTGAGTCTATTGCTGGTTGTATCATTATTCCCTCAGATCAAACCATCACATTAAAAAACATTTGAATATTTATACTCCTGCATTTTGTTGCAGTCACAAATATTAATTCTTTCACTCAGGTGAACTAAGTTTAACGTTTACAACATTAAGGACAATCAGTGAGTTTGAGTGCGAGGACAACCCAACGCACCGCTCCACATGAATTGTGTGCAGTTCATTCCGAGGCGTTATGTACGCACACTTAGGCTTAGCTCCCTATCCTGTTCCTATCTTTTCTCGGTAAAGAAACAGAATATTAATTTTCTGGTGTATCAAAACACGGGAAGTATCCCAAAGGCAAAACGCTTGATTCTTGGTATAATTTTTAAATTGGCATAAATCAAATTGGTGACCGCGAAAGCTGGATCCCGTTTTCTTTTCCAAAGGCGCGCGTTGGGAAAGTGTTTCTACACTCTGTGCACTAGGTGGAGTCTCAATGTGAAGCACAAAGAAAACCGCAGGAAAGAAATTAATGCATAAATCTACCACCACAAGCAGACCAATCGGTGCTGAAAGTTTTACGTTCTTTAATTCAGTGCAGAACTCTCGCCTGTTTTTGGCCTTAGAAACCCCGCCGTTTCACAGGTTGAATCATACTTTCTTCCAGGACGAAATGGAATATTTCACATGTGCAGTAATTGTTTGATTCGATCGCCACGATTGTGGGTTATCCTCTTCCTCTTCATTTTCAAACGAATCCACAAAACCTTTTTGCATTTTCAATACAGCGTGCAATTAGTAATAGCGTTAAAATCGAAAAAAGAGACGCTGGTTTTCGTTCAGTTACGCGCTGGGAAAGTGAATGTGGTTTGACAGTTATAGTACTAAATGACTATGTGCTGATATCACATAAATACAGAAAGCAAACATTATAGGAGTGAATGTGACGAAATATATATTCAATTAATGAGCCACATACAAAACATCATAATTACAAGGTTCGTGTGTTTCTGAAGGTTTCAACAAGTCAAGACATTCACGGGACCCCACATTGCTATGGATTCCTTTTCCACATGATGACACAGGATCGAGAGCTTTCCTTGTTGCGTGTTAGGAGTCAAATACTAACAGAACATAATTTGTTTAAACTGCTTGGAAAACGGCCGGTTTCATCACGAGTTAAAGAATTATGTAGATATCAATTACTGTGCACACATAAATTGTCCATTGTTTATCTTCCCTATTAATTTTATCACCCTGTCGTTGCTATACGACTTATAATAACGTTTTGACCACAGAGAGAAAAAAAACTTTTCATATTCTATATTTAATTTGAAACATTTTGAGGGCAATTTAATGCTACTTTTTTTGGCGATATCGCTACATGTAAGAAATAATCCTGCAGTGGGAACTAATTCGATTACCATTCCAAACGAATGCAAGAAAAACAAAAGGTACTGCAAATGACAAAGCATTTGTCCTCCTGACCCACTTTCGCTTGTGATTCACTCTTCCGATTTAACCGGGTGGTCTTTTCGTTCTTAACGGTGTCTCTTGCTAAAATGCTGCGCTAGCAGAACGTTTTGAAAGCGTCGGTTGCCTTATAATAAAATTCAAGTACGACCAACAGCATTAGGAGCCGCATTCCTGCCCCTTAGTTGGATGAGATTTTCGGTGTAAGAGGGAAGATCGCAGCAGAGTGTAGCGTACACAGATTTCAATTGCATTTAAGAGACGTGTCAAGGAAGGTAAGAAAGCCTGTGTTTTCTAGATTAAAGCTGAAAATATATTTTTAAAGTAGTATAAATTGTTTTTTTTTACATATGCATAAGCAATAGCAGAGGAAAGGAACTAAATCGATACATTTAAACAATTCTTACACGGATGAAGCACTTTATAGACATGCTTACAACAGTCAGACATAATTAATCATTACAGCCCGATTGACTTTTTTGAAGGATGATTTCTCATTAAAATCGCGAGACACCTGCTGCAAATCCAGATTCGGAATGTGCACTTTTCACTCAGTCGGCTAAATTCTTTGCCAAATAGGATTCCGTTCAAAATATTGCTACAAGCCTTTGCTCCAGAAGATCACCAAGTGTCCTACCCTGGTTCACTTCGGAAAGGACGCTGATTACATTCTATTTGATAACGCTGCTTGGAAGCGCTATGGGACATTTCACTACTTTTAAAATGCTATATAAGTGTAACTTATTGACGATGGTGTATTAGGTGCAGGATTATGGAAAGTGGTGCTGCTCGGAGATGTTTAATGTTTCAAAACGTTTTCATTCGGTCGACCCTGTCAGTGTTGTTTGACATAGTGAATGGGTCTTGATTTTTTTTTTAAAGAAAGTGTGCTGGAGTTTTCTTGCTTCGTTGTATGTACATGCGTCGCTGAGTAGCCACTGTTCAGTAGACATTCCTTATCAGAACTTAAATCTGATTTACTATCCTGGCAGAGAGACACGTCATTTTTGCCATTGAGGTCGTGTGGTTTTCATCAAATAGCGTGAATCTTCATGCAATTGTCAACATCTTCAAACAGCCTGGAAACTATACATTTTGTTGTAAGGAGACGATCTGTACGGGTTTTTTTTGGCAAGGAAAGGAGATCAACTGTTAATAATACAAAACGTGGCTGCCATGTTCTTATACTGTAGACTGGTCTTGCGTTAATATTAAAGTTAGAAGAATCGTGAAATTAGCCGAATAACGTATTTTTACTCCTTTAAATGTATTTGAGGCTCATAACACGTCTCAGCAGTTGATATAATTACGTTTGGTGACAAAGTTTATGAGACTCATCGGATTATTAATGCCCCAAACGGTGACAGTGCGCAGTCGGCACGGGGGCAATATTATAGCGCTTCGCTGCATCTTCAAGTTGTAATGTTATGTTGGCACACTATGTGGGTGGGTAGCCAATATGCCCATTGCAGCAGTGGCATACCTGCATAACATATGTTTGTAATTGGAAGTGACCCGCATTGGGAAGCTCGACGGTATATCCAGGGAAAAACCATGGCTCAAGGGCATCAGCATGGGTCAATTAGTCAATGTAACTTCCACTTTAACATTCTAACGGCGTTTGATATTCCTGAAGCTCAGCAAAGCTCACCAACAATAAAATTTCCTTACCAATAATCAATAACGGAATAGTGTTGACTGCTTAAAAGAAAAATGTGCGCGAACAGCATTTAAATTGTCCAAAAAAATTACGATAACTGTTTTTCAGATATATCTCAATAATTACTGGACTGCACACTTCTGAGTTTTATTATATCGGCTAAATCACGTTATTGAGAAGATGATTTTTATAGTATCTATCTATATTATGTAGCCATATATAGTCTCTATCTAGTCATAGAAAACACAATTTTGCAAAATTTACAACCATACTGCATTAACACGTGGAAACTGACTTCTTAACTGTTTTCCCATTTACTTTCTCTAAGCGGCTCGGTAGGAAATTACAGCCGAAAAGTAACCAATGAACGTTGCAGGTGATTAAATTCATGCCACATGGAAAGGGGCATAAAGGCTGTGCAAATCGTGATGGATAAGAATGATTTATTTCTATGTAAATATATGCATTTATTACTCTATAAATACAAGTTCTTGTTCTTTAGAAAAAGATACAACAGGACTGAAGATCGCCGCCTTCAGGAGAGGGAGGATAGTGGGAGGAAATCAGCGGGGAAACGACAGAGAAAGCAAAGTTGCAAAGTTACTCATGGTCTTACACGTCCCTTTTAATAGGAATACACAGAGTGATTCCCTTGTCACATGATTGTTATTGGCAGTTCAAAAACGTGCCAAGTTAAACGTAGAACAGACAACTAAAGTAATACTACAGAGGGAAATTCCGACTCTGCTGTTAATGAGCAATTTAATTTTTTAAAATCCAGCTTTTGTATTATAACTGTTCGGATCAGCATTATTCTAAATTGTTTCTACGTTCGTGGAAACTCCAAATCTGCAAAATGTAAACGATTTAGCGCTTTTGAGCGCACACCAGGAAGTGATGGGAAAGATTCAGTTATTTGAAGAAATATAAAACCGAATGATTAACACACTATTAAATGAAACTCTAAGCTAAAAGCAAAATACTGCGGATGCATCAAATGAAACTGTTGTTTCTGTGGGACTGTAAAAGTTTCCACCATTCTAATGGAAGTCCTATCACACAAATATTTGTGGCTGCAGAGACACTACAGCTGCCCGTCTCAAACTTGCGCCTTTATAGTGCGATATTCAGACGGCAGGCAGGATCCAGTAACACTGCCAGCTGCACCTTGCACCGTCTCCAGCCACAAAGGAGATCTTCTTGTATGTATACGTAAACCTCTGCTCATCGTGAGGAGACGCTTTAATATTCGGAGAGTGCTGATAATTTTTGCTCTCTTTCCTCGCATGAAAACTTTGGGAAAGTTCCTCGTCTATTCCCGCATCACTTCGACAGGCGGAACACGAAACTACACCTTGTGCGAAGTCTAAGAGTGTATTTACGCTGGAAATGTATGTCCCAGAGGAATGACCAAGTTGTAGTATAGATCCACAATGAGCAGATCTGACCCCTGCCAAAAGCAGAAGTAGACCCTGACTTTAGTTTGAAATCACATACAATGATACCAGAACTGAATCAATATGCTTATCCAGGAAGATTGAAGATCTTCTCTTTAGAAAAGGGAAGACTGAGGGATGGTCTTCAAGATCATGAAAGGGTTTGATAGGGTCGAAGTGAAGGAGATATTTCCATTTATGGTCCAGACCCGAACCAGGGGCCGCAAATATAAGAAAGTCACTAATACATTCAATGGGGAATTCAGGAGAAATTTCCTTCCCCAGAGAGTGATGAGAATGTGGAATTCGGTATCACAAAGGCTAGTTCAGGATGCATTTAAAGGGGAGCTAGATAAATGCATAAGGGAGAAAGGAATATGGGGATATATTGACAGGGTTAGAAGGAAACTTGAAGAAGGGTAAGAGGCTCGTGTGGAGAATAAAAATGGTAGGGACCTGTTGGGCCGAATGGCCGGTTTCTGTGCTGTAAATGTTTTGTGACTTTGGAACATCAAAGAGGACTCATGTCCGTCTATAGAGTCCCAGGCTGTTTTGGGGGTGAAGGTCCCACTCAGACAATACTTCCCAAATCCAATCTGAGCCCGAGGATTCCTTTGGTGGCGATGCTATGATGTCATGACCTCGGAACCAATGTGAACAAAGCAGTTTTTTTTATTGTTTATGGCGATTAATAGCTATAGCCCAGAATAGTTTGAACTTCATCCTCAATTGGGGTTTCATTTTTGACACTAAAGAAACTATTTGGCGCTGGGATGTTTATACTGTGGTTTGAGTTCTGCAGTAATGCAACTGAAGTCAACAGGTGCTAGAGTTTAACAGTCGGATATGGAGATGCTGTTGATCTGCCATCATCTTTAGCTTATTGTACAACCGAAGGGAATGCCTTCTTAGCAATGCTAGATATGGTTTGTGAATGCACTGTTACTCAAGTGGCTTTTTTCCCAAGGTACCTGCTTTGACAATTTTAAATGAACTGCGGGTATATTTAAAATGTTTAGACACATATGAGCTGCTGGGAGGGAGGGGAACGGTGTGAATGCACAGAGCCATGCAGGCACAATTTTCTTGGTAGGAGAAATGGAGTTCCAGTCAGACAGGAACTAGGAGCTGTAAACAGGATGTAGTCTGGCTGGAGCTTATACTGCTGATGGTGGTTTGAGACCAGTAGCTGGAGTATAAGGGCACCATTAGAGGATGGAATTGCCTGGCAGAGATAAAATTATAAGGAACTATAGAATAGCAAAAGGCCATTCGACTTATGGAACCCTTTGCCTTCAATGAGATGTGCGCCATGTGGCCTCTTAATTGGATTTCCTAAGGTAGGAAATTTAAACACAGGCAAAACGTTCAAAAAGCCAAAGTTGTGATTTTTCCTCCGTTAAAGTTAGCACCTTGGTGTTCCGCAATCCATTAATCATCCACATCATGATTGATCCTTCCCACTGGCATTCCAATTTCGACCACATAATCACAACCTCCTTTTAGAAATAGCTGATTGATTTACATCGTCTATATTCCTGGCTTTGGTGTGCTAGGGAGGCAGGTCGCCAACCTGATTTCGGAGTTACACAACCACTTGTACACGGCAGTGTCACTTACGTGAAATGGCAATAGAGCCCAAGAAGCTACTTTGCACCCATGCAATATCAAAGGGTAACCGCAGCCGTTGAAAAAAATACACTGTTTTAAAATCGATTATTATTGAGAAGGCTGGATTGATTTAATGAGGAAATGGATACTGCTTTCTTTTGTAAAATTAGGAATACCAGCCCGGTGTTGAATAATAACGATTGCGTGACGTAATGGGGAAAATAAGTTTAAGTGCTATTATAATTTTGATAACCACATTATAAGTGTGAGAAAAAAAAACGCGAAGCTTTATATTTCCGGATTCCCTTTGTATTGCTAAGTGGGCGGAAAATTTCTATAGGATGAATCTACTAATATTAATTCAGAGATTTACATGGTCACACAAATGTATGGCAAGTAATTGAAGGCCCCGTTAAAACTTGGCTCTGTATAGTATATGCATCTTACTTACTAAGAAATTCGAATACACTCATTGGTTAATAACATTAAAAAAATAAACACGGCGACGTGTTTAAAATACTTTTGCTAAGAGGGCCCTCTTAATCAATTTTTAAATGAAACTTCGATATTCTAGACATTTCTAAGTCCTATGGTTGCCCATGCTTGTTCCCTATGTGACAGAGTAAAGTATCAAAAAACATTTTCCAAATATAAAGTGAAGTCCATCACATGATATCAGTGTATCTGGTGTGACACAAATAGTTCACTTGGGACTATTACAATTTGGTTCTGATTGACACTTGGAGTACACCTTTTTAATTTTTTGAAATTTTAATTCAGATAGACAGCTAAATGTGTTTGTGCAGATGTAACTTGCGCCTGTCATCAACCAGTGTAAACAGTAGAAAATAACACGGTCAATTGAGTGGATCTTAACACATAATATTCCGGCATAAGACTCAAAGAAACGTATTCTTTTATTAATGTTTTGTTATCGAAAGTTAACTATTTCCAATTGCCCAGAAAGCTTGCACTGATTTCCCTCAAAGGCAATTTCGCAATGTTAAGTATCGTTTCGTTTCGTAAACAGTAATTTGATTCAACCATTTTACTTCAGATCGATTATGTTACTGCAATACTATTTTCAATATAACATTTCACCGCTGCCAGAAAATCAAAACAAGGCTCGACCCTATCAGTGTAAACTGAAAATAGTCTGGGATATAGTGAAAATTCGGGCATCGTCGAATCTGCTGAACTGTCAATATCTGTGGAGTCCTGATACTTATCTGCATTTACCTTCCTGCTTTCTATCGCAAATAAAATTACTATTTAGATCCGGGGCAAAATCCAGATATGGGCACCACTAGCTATCATTCTATAGGTTAAAAAACAAGCAGCGGAGTTTCATATAAAAACATCAGGAATTCGCCGGTGCTGAAAGAATTTTATGGCTAACATACGGAATACTTGACAAATAACCCATTCCTAGTAACGTTTCTTTCAAAAAAGCTGGAAACTATATTGTTGGCAGTGGATCTTCGGTGTACGGTATTGTTCAGCTGTCCCTCATATCATGACACCACTCCACCCCCCCCCCACCGCCCCAACCACACACACACAACCCCCCCTCTCCCCCACTCCCCTCCCCCCATACGCAGCATTCGCACATGGTTCACATGCTATATTTTCCACTATTTGAATCCCATGTTTCTCAAGCACGATTTTTTGTCCCACCTGGATGAGTTTACAATATAATCTCGATTCCTATCGCTCCCCCATCCTAGCTAAGAAGACATTCCGATTTTCCACCCCAAAGATTAGAGATACCTGTTGCGCCTCTAATGCCTTTAGTATGTGATGAATTTGGGTCTTTCATTCTTTGATATCGGACATCAGATACTTACACACATGTAAAACAATATTATTTATCTAAGCAGAAAATATTACTTGCATTTTCTACTAATTAATATTAAAACCTAGCACAGAATACTCATTCTAATTTGCAGATGAATTGCCTATTGGTCGTCTTGTAAATGGACTGCGTTTTGTGACCTGCAGACAATTAGTCTTAAACTGTAGTTATCCTTAGGGACTGACAATGGAGTTTCATTTGCGGACATTTCCGACGATGCAAACTTTATTTAAATATATTTAGATTATTCGTTGAAACACATGTGAGAGATCATTCAAAAACAACTGGGAGCTGCTAGATACATTCAAGTGCTTCTAAGTTATATCAAGTTACTGTGGTACAACACAGGTACAGCCCAATAACAATTACTCTAAAATTACCATACGTCTGCTGTAGGTGAGCTTTTTATTGACCTTTTACCTAATGTCCTTGTTCACTTTGTGTTTCTTTAACCCGATGGAAGGACTTTTAAAAACCAGCTCGATTTGTTCTCTCCATTTACCTTTAGGTGCTTATTAGGTACTTGTATTTTTACCACTAACTATTGGTTTAATGGCCATCTAAATTATACAATTGCTCAATACGTAATTAATTTTTGAAATGCCTTTTCATGAAAGTTGATGCCAATATCTTCATCACGAATATCTAGTAATTTTATTTAGGTGATTTTCATAGAGACTGGAAATGTTAAAACATGTAATAAACGCTGTGTTTGCTTTATTTGTTTCCCTCAATTCACTGTGAAATGACGCCGCTTCGTTTTAAACGGCAAATTTTGTTTTGAGCACAGGATCTATTTTATAACGAAACACATTTACTTATGCTACAGCCGATGACAGAAACTGCTGCTTGATTTTCGACTGCACAATTAGTGAAAAAAAAAGCTAAATGAGAGCTCGGAATGGGTACCGGCAGAAAATGTGGGACATAAAGACTTTTTTGAACTTTTACGTAATAGTACATTTCACACAATCAAACATGTGTGAATTATCGAAGGCTTTACTGAAGGAGCCTTTTTGAAAACGAAGATTATTTATGAATAGCAATTACTTCTCATGGCCAATAAAACTTATGATTAACTGCTTAACTTTTTTAAACCTTAATAACCTTGGCTTCTAACCCGCGTTCAAATAATTTTAGAAAGCTGAATTTCACAAGAAATGTTAGTTTCTATAGAACATTTAACAATGCAAAGTTACTAACCTTTAAGTTGGTAGGTGGCTACTAGTAGAGGAATTCAGTTAGTATTTTGTGAGTGAACCATTTGCTAAGGATTTGATATATTCTGGAAACCAACATTCCAGGCAAAAGTCTCCGAGACTACACTTTCCTCCAATCGACCTGCACCTGACCTTCGGTTAATACGAACATTAAAATGAAGAGCATCTCTGTTCTGAGCATCTTTCTTTTAGGTTTGGAACGAATGGAAACTGAACAAGTTTAAGATAATTTTTGTATTAGCTTCTGTATTTTTATCTCCATTGTTCCCCCGGAAAATCTCGAATTTTTTAATCACTGAAACTCTCTATTCAACTATAAGATATATTCTTTGTTATATATCTGTATTTCGAATATCACAACGGTACAATTCTCTAAATACACTGAACTATTCAGAACCTTTTTGATGCAAATAATCTGTAATATACCAGAGACTACAATTTTGCGCATAATTCTCCCATTGTAACTAAAAATGCGAACAGAAAGTAATCTGAAGAGCTAACTTTAGGCAATCCATTCTATTCATTTGGAATGACTGCAAGAGAATCCATCAACTTAAATAAATACGTCACTGAATGAACATAAAATATTTTCAAAATACTTAGCACTTCTTGTTCCTATTTACTGCTAAGAATATTGTTAGGTTCCGTCTAAAATTGGAGTTCAAACGCAATTTATTATGGTCGCATACTGATGAGGAACATAACGTCTTTCGGTACTCAATGCATTTGTCTCTTAGGATGTATGAAACTGGATGAATTGATGCAGCTTTTGTCCAACGAAAGAACAAAGCAACCTGTACACTGCTGGCAAATGCTCAGAGCGCCTGTTTTACACTCAAATACCAACTTTGGGTAAATGCTCTGTCTATTGTCCATGCGAAATTCCTTAACTATTGCAAGAGTTACCGATACTGGAAATACTAAATGAAGCGCTGCGATGCTACAGGTGGTTGCGGGCTCATGGTAAATAGAGAGGAAAAAAATCCATATAGCAAATAAAATGGTACTTGATGATTGAAGTAGGTGAATACATTATGTAAACAAAAATGTTCTGAGTAACAGCCCAAAAATTTATGTTACAAGATAGAGTTGATATAAGGTACACAGAATATAACGGGTTCATTCCATTTGTGCTGCCGTTGTAAAAGGCCATTCATTGCAGTGGCACCGACTGTTTGCTTCGTTGATAGCCTTTCGGGTTTCAATGTCGAATCACCCTTGCAAGGTTTATTATTGCTGTCCAATGTTTAGCTGGTCAGTCAATTGCTCTCTAGACTCAAACTATGTTTCATTATTTTGCTTAAATGATCAGCTGGTAACTCTTGTACAACCTTCTAATAATGATTCATGTTCTTGAACACTTTTGGAAAAGCCTATTGTTATTGAGACGGGTTTGAAGATTCACGAGTGACTCGTGTATTTTTACACTTCTGGAAAATATTTCATTTATTAATATATCATATTAACATTAACCATTTGATTTAAACATCTTTGTCTTCAGTACATATCCAGTGCTGGAGATTCCAGAGTAGAGTTTACAGAAATATGCAGCGCACGTCCTGATTCTTAACGTTTGACATTTTCAGATTCAAAAGCGCGTTTGAGTTGGAAACCTGCAGAAGCTGTGGTCTCAAAGGGAAATCATTGCTGTGTGTCTTGCCAGAGTCATAAAATGTTTGTCTTTATTGTGTCCTTTAAACGATTGCACGCATTTCAATAATGATATGTACAATTCAGGGTAATTTTGACCATCGTCAGGTAACGCCGCAAGTTTCCTAAAACAATGTTGGAAGTTGATTTCAGCAAAATAGTTGCCTCTCCGCTTTTTATTTATGGTGTACAGTTTAGAAATTAACGCATCCAAATTGAAATCTAATACGTTTTTCCTGTCGTTAATATTTTAGAGCCAGAAGATGGGAGCAATCCTGTAACCGAGATGCTGGAACCCTGGGATGTCTTCTAGCACAGGAAATATAGAACAGAATCTAAAGTATGTAGAAGATCATTCAGATTCTAGAAATTTATATTTACTTTCTGGAGTTACCAGTTAATCAGTGACTGCGTCACAATTGAACATTTACATGAGGGATCAGTTTTGACTTAAGATAAATCACGTTTAGGTCCAGTTTACTATCCAATCCAGTAACTTTTCTAGACTCTTGAACCTCTACTGCTGTGGTCGTGTTTATCAAATAGAAACCTGTGACGCGAGGATGGTGCAATCCTTGTAAACAGTTTTATATAAATGGACTGAATCTGATCACACAAAACTGGACAGGTCTTCATTCTTGGGCAGTATATAGCTGACTAATAATAATAGACACAGCCAACATATTAGCCCATGGACTTCAAGGGATCTTCAACATTTTGGTGAAAAATCTCCCAATAATGTTAAAAGGGTAGGAAGTAAGCAAAGCCTCATAATGTCCTCAAATTCCCAATGCTTCCGATTTTTTAACCGCCTTCACTAGTTTCGAAAGAAAATAACCGCATGCATTCTAACGCTATAAATTCGATAGAGTTTAATCAGAAAGTCCAATCAGATTTGCATTGCTATCCTTCCTCGTAACTAATTACCTGATGCTGGATCATACTATTTTCGGAGACAACTGTTGAACGGTAGCTAATAATGCACGGTAGGTAGCTCTGCTTAATTTTCTTTTATTATCGTGGGGATCTAATGGATCTCTAAGGACCTTGAAGGTCCCATTGGAATAATAATTCATGCAGCATCAAACTGAATAAGTGTGATATAGGATCCTCCAAAGGATTCACACCACTCCTTTCTAGTGTCAGGTACCACCTGACCTCACTGATTTCCCGTCTTTCTTCAGTGGAAACTGATATGCAGTGTTGCAAAAGTGGAAGTGTAATGGATCCCTCATTATTGCAATGTAGACATGCTTTTTGTATATTTCTGAAATAGAATCCACAACGTTACACTTCCCTATATAAATATATCCGCTTAGTTAGTCCAAATACTGTATAACACTTTTACTAATCACGCAGATGACTTTCTCCCCACAGAATTCAAGCCTTGTTCAAAAATAGAAGGTATAATTCCTGACGACCACATTGCCTATTAATTCCATGACACTAATCTGTCACCTAACTAACTCAGAAAGCTTTTAGAGTTTTACTAAAGCTGATTTTGGGTCGTTTTGAAACGAGCACTGTAAGAATATCAAACAGCATCTCATATCTGGCTGTAAATAGTACATTACCACTTCAACATACTGTTCAAACAATTGAAATTACACAGCTATTTTGCTTAAGAAATGCTCAATATTACTGAATATTTCATGAAATGATTTATGGTCGTTAATTTACATTGCAAAACTTTAGAAGTCAACTATTCAAATACAGAACAGCTACAATAATCTAAAATAATAAAAACATGAAGAACAAATTGTTTCATTGATTTAAAGTTTGTGCATTATTTATAAGTGAATGGCATGCCAGTGTATTTTGAAAACCAGCAGGGTGCAGCTTTGTATCTCATTCTAGCTATTATGCACTCTTGGAAAATTGTCTTAATTCTGAGAGTGGCAGCATGGTATCACTCCTGCCATTGAGTGGGGAGATCATGGGTTTTCAACTCTATCCCAGAGATTTGAGCACATAATCCAAGCTAATACTTCATCGCAGTACTGAGGGAATGTTATACTGTTAGAGGTGCAATATTTTGGTTAAAACATTGAACTAAGCTCCCACCTGCTCTTCAGATGAATGCAAAAGATGAAATAGTACTATTATAAGAAGAGTGAGAGAGTTCTTCCAATGTCTCTGCCAACATTTATCCCACAACCAGCATCACAAAAACAGATTATCTTGTCATTTATCTCATTGCTGTTTATGGGACATTGCTGTGCATAAATTGGCTGTAACGATGCATTCATTACAACAATGACAGCATTTCAAAAGCACTTCATTGGCTCTGAAGCACTTTACAACATCTTGAGGATAAAAATAGGACTGTACAACTGCAAATACTTTCTTTCTTGTCCTTATTTGTCTCCCTGGATCCAATTTAAAAGTAGCATTGTTAGGAATATGGAGAATGTCAGGGTTAGCAATATTTGCTGAAAATAAGTTGTTAAGGAATGTGCTAAACTATAGAAATCTGTTACCAGTGGTATCTCAGTACAGTTTCTCAAAAGCCACTTTTGCACTGGCATTTGTTTAATTCAGAATCTCGGAGATCAACATCTGTGAGTCTGCTCTTATAATTTATATTACTGAATCAAACAGGCCACATCATCCAGTTTCTCCTGGATCAATGGTTTTGCTGCTGGGATAAGACAGTTGGATTTACTTGTATAAACTCAAGGACTAATCACATAGACATCAGTCCTTTGGAATTCAAACTTAGTGCCAATACAAAAGCCGTTCAAGCCCCAGTATCTACCAGAGCCAATTTAATATGGTGGGTAGCTCTCTTTGACATCAGCAGTGAGCGCCATTGCTTTGCTGTTGATTGCAGCATCCAGCTCATAGTTTAAGTTAAAACTTCACTTGCAGATTGCTGAACCAGTAAACAAAGGCCTGCTCTCAATCAAGGTAATCTCTAGGCAACATGTGAATGATATGGACAAAAGGTTGCCTGACTCAGTCAAATCATCACAAACACCAGTTTACAGATAATATTTATACGACTGAAATATTTTGAACTTTAAGATCTCTATATTTGGATAAGGATAAGTGTTGTCAGTGAGACATAAATTACAAATGACATACTGACTATTATTTTGCATCTAGTTCTGTTTGTTTTGCAGCACTGGCAAATTCTAAGTTAAAGTAATACACCCATGATAGTTATTTATTTTGTAATTTCATTGTTAGGTCATGAGGAAATAGATAATTAATCTACTGAAAATGCATTTTTTTCAGTATTTAAAACATGCTTCCCTTTTTTCCACCCTCCTTTATAGAATTGCTTTGTTTGTCTTTAAGCCTTTAAGTCCATACTTCATTTTTCTTATATTATATGCTTTTGTGACAGTAATCTGCTGAGACATTTCCTCTCTATGGAAATGCAGCTGTTCTCAAATCAGCTCTTCACCTGATATTATAACTGAGTCCGAAATACAGAAAATTGTGTTTGAGGCCCAGGTTGTACTGTTGATGGGCTGCACCATTCCTTTATTCATAGAAGGTCAACAATGTTAATTTGTCAGCAATTTTAAAAGATGAGTTATAAAATAATGGAACACACTTGACTTTCTAGTGTTGCATTGTGAAGATTTTGAGAAAAACGGTGCTATTCATGCATCAACTTACAAGTTAACAAAACACATTTGTTGTAATTCCAAGAACTATCAACTTTATAGTGTTCTTGGAATTACAACAAGTCTGTTTTGTTAACTTGTAATTTGATGCATAAATAGCACCATAATTTCTCAAAATCTTCACTAAAACAATCAAAATATGATTGAAAAAAGACATTTGACATAGTGCCAATTTGTTTTCACTGATGTTGAAGTTACCCTGTAACCATTTAACCCTTCCCCCAAAGATGACAGAAAAAGTATGGAATGTGCAATTCACCATTTTTGGGTTAGCATGTTGCTGACATTGGGGTAAATGTTCATCTTCAGTGCAGCCAGAACACAGCTTTGTGCACATGGAGCACATTTGAGAATCCAGATGCATAAACCCTGTTTTTTCTGCTCATTAAATGTAGAGGTGGGGGTTGGGAGCAGAAAATCATGGTGGCACGTGTATGGATTCCTGGTATGCACTCTCAGTGAACAAAGGAGTGCTGATGAAGAGCACGTACCATCATAAGCCTAGTAAGAAGATTGAATCTGACTGCTACTTCTAGAAAAGTCATGAAAGCATTTTTTCAGAGCATGTTTGTGATTTTACTGGAATCAGTGATCATAGGAAATCTTATAAATTTGATGTCACTGACATTAGGTAAGACTTCATATATTTGGTTTCCACACAGATTTCCACATTGTACAAGTTACAACTGCTTTAGGATTAGGAAAATATTTTCTGTCTTTAGCTATCAGTGTTTTCAGTATTTACATGTAAGATGTTGAAGGTAGACTAGTGATACCAGAAATTAGTGCAAAAGATAAAATAGAAAAATGTATAATCTGATTGATAACAATGATCAGAGTCATTAAAATTGGCAAAAAAAAGGAAGTGCCTACTTTTCTGACCTTTGCCCCTGGGAAATTCCCATTTCTCTGGGTGAAAACTCAGAAAAAAGGGGCAAACACCTACTCGCTGACTCCCCTTTCTTTCACAATGCCCTGGGATAACTGGAGTTTCCCTTCAGGTGGGGAGAGGTGAGGCCAATTCCTCTAGCACTTTATCTGCCCCAGGAACTCTATTGGTGCATGGGGTCTGAGGTCAATACACACAAATCAGCAAACTGATTTTACACTTCCTCCCAGAATGTTTGAATGCAATTATAGCCTCCTACCTGCTCACATCCATCAGTAACTAAAAGGCCACAATTTTGGTGTTCTGATGTGTTTAAAATTGTGTCATTTTTTTGATCTAAGGCCCAGCCATGTTGATTGTTCAGGACAAGAAACAGCAGTACCTCTTGACCTGGACAGAAACACTGCACTTTGGGTGCACTGCTGTGTCCAGTGTTGGGGTGGGGTCGGGACAGTAAAATTTCAGGTTATCACCTATGTAGTTGGCATCGGAGTAAAGCCAAAATTGATTTTTGCTCTAATCACTCTGGACCGCTTTAATTGTAACCTAGGGTTCTCAATAACAGATTGTTATTAAAGGTATGTTATTCTCTATATATACACACTTCTTCTCATTGACCTGTCTGACATTGTGTGCTGCTTTATTCTATTAGCTGAGAAGGACTGGATAAACTTGGCTGGAGAAGGTGATCCTCTTAGGAGATTTTCAGTTGTGATTGTTTTACTCACCTCCCCCATGCAAGATGAAGCACTCTACTTTCTTGCATTTCTCCACCTTGTGGTCTGCTTCGGAAATAACAAAATCTATTCAGTTAGAGAGGAACATTTTCATTCAAGGCCATGATTCAAGTTCATGACAAAGCCATCCAGGTAGATTTCTAACTCTCTATTTTAATTATAAGGCTACCCATTGCTGTATTTAAAAAAGAGTTAATTAATTTTAAAATCTTCAAAAAATTCTACTGATTATGAATGTTTAGTTAATACACTTGCAGAACTAAACTGTCGGCCATATTTAATACACAACTATTTAGTAAATTAACTTTTGATAATTCTACCAATGCTTTTCCTAAAAAGTGAATGTCTCTTTTGACACGGAGAGGTAATCTTGTATATAATAGTTATTCTATTGTTCTTGCAATTAGTTATTTCAGCTAGAACCATGGCATTTAAATTGATGCAATATCAGTCTCCATAACTGGATGAATCCTTAACTTACCCATTAAAATATGGCCCCAGTATAGAATCAAGTAGAATAAAATAATATATATTGCTGCATACATAATGAATTACCATAAAGAAAATTTCAATCACTTACATTTGCACTTTCACACACACCTCCAATAAACTTCCAAAAACATGTCCTTCTTCCTGACCCCTGAATTTCAGTGAAGTGAAACCACCAGAATAAGCCATGCAAATCATACTTGCTCCAGGTTTGATCGCTGGTTTAGACTGAGCTAATGAATATTAATCCAGAACAGTCTTGGAGGAGCTAACATTGGTCTTGATATCCTCATTTTAAGGAGTGGAAAAGGTCAGCCTGATTACAATTAGTAACCACTCTGATTGCGATGTCAAATCAACGCTGTGAGAAAAAATAACTCTGATACTTCACTTTCCCTTGAAAAAAATAACCTGCTGCCATTCAGGCATCAAGTATAACTTCATTTGTTGGGCCTAGGCAGTTTGGCCTTTTTTACATCCAGCCTGATTTTACTTTCCATTGATTTTCATGGGGAGTAAAATTGGCCAGGGTATAAAAACTGGAGACTCAACCCAAGCCTACCTGTTTCCTGCTAGGAAATTACCCCCTCACTGTTCAGCTTACACAAGAAGTGTGGTCAGTTGGGAAGGTATTCAATAATTGCTTTGCCTATGGAGCAAATCACAGTCATTGGCTTCAGGAAAGCAGAGAAGAAAAGGGAAGAAAATTAGAGAAAAAAGAAACCCTTGAACTAATATAACATAAATAAGTTATTCAACCTTGACTGGTTGGCTTCCAGAAATCACATTCTCATGTTTCCATAAATGTCTAAGTTCTGTTTGGAAACTAGGATCTATCTATTGGAATAAACTAATAACATGTAGAATTTATTGTTATTGTTCTTAAGAAGGGACTGGATAGCGATCTCTTTGATGCATTTAGTTACATTATAATCTTTAATGTGATATGGTAGTAACTGCTGGTATAGAGTCCAGAACACATATTTAACAGTTTTGGCTAAAAGGGTGAATTTTATTTGTTTTAACTTACAGAGCACGATGCAAACTAAGCCAATTTATAAGTGATGGAGGAGTTCAAAACGAAGAGAACAGAACATTATATTTGTAGCTTTCATGACGCGGTGAGTGGACCATTAATTTTGAGACAGTTTGATCAAGTATCAGGGCCTGTAATCAGCAGTCAAATAGGAAAGACATGATTTATATTTATTTTGCATCACTCATTAACTAATTTAAAGTTAGAATCATGGATTGATGTAGCAAAGGAGGCCATTTGGCTCGTCATCCTGTGTCAGCTCCTTTAAAAAGATATTAAATTAATACCAATAGCTGATCTCTCTTCATTGCCCAGCAAATATTTCTCCTTCAAACATTAACCCAATTGCCTTTGAAAGGTGTATTACTGAATCTACTTCCCTCACCCAGGTAGTGCATTCCAGATAATCACAACCTGTTGCATAACATTTTCCCCCTCATGTTGCCTCTGTTTCTTTTTCCAATTACCTTAAATCTGCATCCTTTGCCACTGGTAACAGTCTGTCCATATTTACTCTATCAAAACCCTTCAAGATTTTGAACATCTCTGTCAAATCTCCCTTTAACCTTGTATGCTCGAAGGAGAACAAACCCAGTTTCACTAATCTCTTCACGTTTCTGAGGTCTTTCCACCCTGGTCCTGTTTTAGAATTCTCCTCTGCACCCTCCAGGCAACTTTATATTGCCCCTCCTCATTCTATCAACCAAAACGAATCATTTTACACTTCTTCATTTAAAATTTCATCCATCATGTTTCTGCCCATTTCACAAGTCTATGTCCTCCTGAAATCTGTTACTATCCTCTCACTGTTTACTATATTTCTGAGCATTATGTCATTGCAAACTTCAAAATTATATTCTGCATACCCAAGTTCTGGTCATTAATATATATCAAAAAGGGCAGTAGTCCCAACACTGACCCCTGGGGGACACTCGTCACATTTCCCTCCAGCCTGAAAAACAATCATTCACTCCTGCTCTCTGCTTTCTGTCCCTTATCTCACTGCTTCTCAAAATGGGGTTTGCTGATCATAGCGGCCCGTGAAGTCTTTCCAGGGGTCCACAAAATAAAGTGAAGCTGCTTACTGAGTAGAACTGGCTTTACGATAAGTGACTGACTAAGGTGCTGTGGTTGGGGTTGGGGGGCAGGGTGAGGTAGCGATGTGGTCAAGAGGAAGTGATTAAGCGGTGGCTGGAAGGGGCTTGATGTGAACCAGGAAATGGGGGTGGAGTGTGACCATCGTATATGCAATGCAGAGTGGTATGACTATCGCACCTAGGAAGAGACGTGCAGGGAGATGTTACGGTGGCAACGAAGACTATTACGATTCCCGTAGAGACCGATAATCAGAAAAGAAAAGGATTCCCAAACAACTCTGATGAAAGGTATTGATGGGCAAGATTTCATGTTTTAAAACTTTTATTGTAACAGTCAACATCTGAATTTCATGCGTATGATTTTCATCAGCAAGACACATTTCTAGGCACACTCACTCCCTTGGGTCAGAACAGTCCTGATGGTGTAACTTTCCAGAATTCCTTTTCAGCCACCCAACTGGAAACACCCCAGTTCACGGTTTAGCCACTTCTGGTTAAAACATCCAACTCTTTCGCGTCTCTGTGCTATTCACGCAGCTTTCCAGGTTTTAGATCTTTTTAGCCAGCTTGCACAGTGCCTCCAAGAGTTCCTGTCTCCTGTTCTGCTAGAGAAAAACTGACCTCTTGCTGAGAGAAATTTGCTTCTTCTCCTCACAAGAATTCTGTGTGCACTACTGCAGATGTTCATCTTTATTTTTTAGCTACTCTCACTTACATAGCAAACTAGATCACAGGCCAGTTCATGGCTTTGCCGCTAACCTGTATTCCATCTCCCTAGCAACCGGGAGTCAGATTAGTTTCTCAGTATTCCAATAAGCTCATGGCTAGGAATCCAATTATACCCCTCTTCCATAAAGCTCTTTAGTTTCACTTTGGATTTAAAGGGATACCTCACAAATACAAGCTTTTGAAAAGAGCAGAGTTGTTGCAAGGCCAAGTATATGTCCAGTTTTGAAGTGGAGAAGAATGTGATTGTCAAAGATTAGACTGAGGGCAGAGAGACTCTGCAGTGAGAGGCAGGCACACTATGGGTTGAATTTTCACCACAGAGGTGGAAACAGGAACCAGTCTGTTTTTGGGGCAGAAACCTGCCTCTGCTGAAAACTTGCTGTAGTCAGATTTTCACATATGGAAGCCCTTAATTGATATGGAGACAGGCTTCCTGTCCACTTAGAGCCAATGGGGGTGGGAATAGAGGTGGGTCAGATGAAGTGTGGGACTCATTTAGATTCCCGCAGCAGCTGTCGCTGAAGCTGCTGGTTGTCCTGAGGGAAAGATGTGTGGTTTTCACCAAAGCCTTTCACTGCACCCAGAGGAAAGTGAGATGTCACAGGGGAGTTGGAGGCCCAGCACCTGGGGCAGGGCATTGGTGCTGTACTGGATCTACTGCTGGCTGCTGTGAGGGAGAGGAGGAAAGTCCTCATCTAGGAGGGTGGCAGGAGGAGGCCTCTCTGCCCTCCCTCTCCAATCTGTCTCCAATTCCTCCTCATCTCACTCCTCTTGCTCCTGCTCCTCTCTGGATGAGCTGTCTCCTTTCAGGGCCCCACTGACCTCAAGGTCCACAACTGTCTGAAGAGCCATGTTATGGAGAGCACAGTAAACCACCACAATGACCAAGACTCTTGCAGGAGGAGATTGGTGAGCACCACTTGGCTGGTCCATGCACCAGAATCTCATCTTCAGAAGCCCGATGTTCTGCTTAATGTTTGTCCTATTGAGCAGGTGGCATTGGTTGTATCGACTTTGTGCCTCTGTCTGGGGCTCCAGCAGAGCAGTCATCAGCCATCTCTTCAAGGGATGTTCCTTGTCCCCTAGGGTTCATCCATGCACTTTGGGGGTTGGAGTGAAGATCTGAGGCAGCCTGGATTGGTGGAGGATGAAGGAGTCATGGCAGCTGGCAGGAAAGTGAGCACACACATAGAGGAAGCTCTTGCTGTGATCACAGACCAGTTGAATGTTGGGGGAGTGGAAGCCCTTCCTGTTGATGGATCTCACTGGGTGCCTTGATGGCAACATGGGTACATTGATGATGCTTTGAATCTGGGGCAATCCAGCAATGGAGGTGAAACCCGATGTCCTCTGACCCTACAAGACTATGTCTGTCATTAAATGTCAGCTTTGGCAAAAATGACATCAGTGACCAGTGAATTGTGATGGCATGCAGCAATTTTTGAGATGTCACTAAGGTCCATAGCTGATCCTTGAAAGGAGCCAGAAGTGAAGAGATTCAAGACAACAGTGACTTTATTTGCCACTGGCATTTTTGTGGTGCCTCTGCCTCTGTTCCCTCTTTCAGATTGGCCCTGAAAATCCAGCTGCATATCTTTGATATAAGTTATAACCTGTTTTCTTAAAAACATTATTAAAACATTCTTTATGTGCAGTACTTTCATATTCTGAATATTACATATCATTATAATTTAGATGGGGTTTGTGATTACTAATCTATCTGAAAAGGGTCCTTCAACCCAAAAAAGTTGAGAATTGCCTTAACAATTTTGCACCCATGCAGCCACTGTCCCTATAATCCCATGGGTATCAAGTTTTTATCAAGTCTATTACATGATAATTTAACATATGTCTTTTGGAAATCTATATACGTAAACTCAACTGCATGACCCTTATCCACCCTCTCCGTTACTTTATCAAAGAACTCAATAAAGTAAGTCAAAAATGATTTACCTTTAACAAATCTGTGGTGACTTTCATTTAATAAGCCATATTTTCTAAGTACCAATTCATTTTGTTCTGGTTAATATCTCTCAATGTTTCCTGATGTTAGACCTGTCATTTTTAAATATTGTAAAAATGTTGCTGATTGTCTTTTTTGAGAAGGCAGTAACTATTTTAAGTTTTATAATTTAAATGATTAGTCAACAAATTTGTTAACTAGCTTGACCAGAAGATCAAATAGCATCAGTTTATATTGTGACTGGGCAATGGCCAATGTGAGGTTTATTATCAAGGCAAAGGTATTCAAGCCTTGACTCCCCACAGTGTGCCCTGTGCATAGGGGAGAGCTGAGAATTTCCAGTGTCTAGAACATTTTAATTACTGTCAGGTACAATTAAAGATTGGTCATCAGGAAAGGGAGGGACGGGTGTAGGAATGTAGTGGCATTGAGATGGATGAGTGCGTTGTCCTCAGAGTAACTTGTGAATCAAAACTGACACCATATTGAATTTATGCTCTGTTCCAAACTCAAATGGTGGGACACTTCCACCTCCAGAGTCAAGGCTCATCTGATTCTAGATTTACATTGCAAGTTTAAGATTACCCGATACTTTCACTTTTTAAATTGCTTTTTCACATTGATGGTGCTTTTACACTGCACTTATGGTGCTGAGACCAGTAGTAGCATTTTGGATTCTTGCCATTCAAAACTCTGCTTGGCCCCTGCTAGGGTGGAACTTTAAATACCCTAATGAGGAGATTTCTACACATACCTGGATGCATGCAGGGGCAGAACTATCTCCTAAAAGTTAGATATTTAAATGTTTACGAAACAGGGCTATAGAATCTCTACTTTCTAAACAATTAAATTAAAGTCAGGAAGGTTTGCAAATGTACAGGAAGTATGCTCCGATGCATTTTGCATAACAGATGTGGGGGCTGTTCTGGATTTACACTCCATGCACTGTCCAACTAAACCAGTGTGAAATTATTCACACCTTTGGGAGGTCTCAGTCCAGAGTTGGTCTGTCACAGACTCTGGATTTACATTGTCAGTATTGTGTCCCTGAAAAAGCTAAAATTGGGTTCACGCTGATGTTAAACTTCAGTGCGAATAACACCCTGAAAATGACCCTTTATTGTCACTCCTGGGTCTTTTTCAAAGCTCCTGCTCATTCTATCCACTGTACAACTGATGGTGGGGCTCATTCTTTCTGGCAAATGTGGGCAGCACTCTTGCATTTCGGTGTGAAATTAAAATTGCCTTTTCGTATAATAACTGAGACAAATCCTTCAACTGCATCTTCCTTCCTCATTTAGTGGCTTTTGGAAATATTGTGGGCTAGTGCTGAGTTGCTGGTAAAGGGCCCTTCTGCTAGCCTGCGAAAGTGAGAAGCGTTTCCCCCACCCCTACCCACGTGCTAGCGTTCGGTCACGTGACCTAAGCCGGCTCCCAGCCCGAGGAACCGGCTCCGCCATTCGGTGGAGAGAGGGGGCGGAGGATGGAGTCACTCCCTTAGCGACTGAGGGCCTGACTGGAATAACGGAGAGGGAGAAGTGGCAGCGGGAAGGTAGGCGGATGGTGGTGGGTGTGTGTGTGCGCCTCCTCTCTCTCTGTCAGTGTGGGATTCGGGTCGGTGCCATGGCCGGAGAGCAACGGGCGGGCTGCCGGCTGGATCATCCCTGGTACCGGGCCCCACCCCTCCCCTCCTCACCGGGGCTCCGACCTGGGCAAGGCCCGCCTGGCAAGTCGCTCTGCTTTGCTTTTGAACGGGACGTCAAGCGTGTGTGTTCATTCTTCGATGCTTCCTTGTCGCCCGTCCCTTCGAAGGCCGACCCTGAGTCAGTTAACGCACGTTGAAAACACTGACATTCCTGATCCTCCTCGCCAACCGCAGATAGCTCTTTATTTTCTTAGTTGTTTAGTTCAATAAGTTGTGTTAGACGACAATCGAGCTGTTTATGGGGCAGGTGTGGTATTTTTGAATTTCAATTTAGCATCAGAAATGTTGTGGTGCATGCTGGACCCTGTGTTTATTATCATCCCTCAATCCATCATTTTTGTTTTACTCCTGGAAATGGGACACAAAACTGCACAATAGCTGGTTGTAAACACAGCTGTATTGTATGTATTAATGAAATATTAACGGTGAAGAAATCTGAGAGCTCACTCCTGTATTTCATGAGCATGTTAAGAAGGTGCATTACTCCTGTATTATATTTCAACTCTAAAAATAAACCTCCAGTTCCTTTAACTGTTATTTGATGTAAAACTTAATTTGGCTGCTTGCTCCCATCTGAACTTGACTTCCAGTGACACCTGCATGAATGGCTGACTGATGAATGTAAACACACAAGAAAAACTTTGCAACTGTTATCTTAGCAATTGGAAGCTTGTTTGTGAAATATTTTATGATTTAAAAATAATTATCTAGTTGTCCATTAACAGTTCACAGAAAAATAATGACATTCAAGGTGGGGGGGGGCGAAAAATAACCTTTTCAATTCAATTCACTTTATTGACCATATGGAAATTCATTTTGGGTACATTGCTTATTTTTTAACAGCTTACGTTTAAATGAATGATAACAATAAAAGAAAATTACTATATCACAGAAATCTAACTTTAATTAAAATATGTATTAAAAACTATTCCTGTTAAAATATAGAGAGCAAGTTCAGGAACTGATTTGCCCTGCATCTGAGGGATTGTAGCCTTTTCTCTGAATGCAACCAGCGATTACACTGAAGCGAGGTATGATTTCATTATTCATGACACTCTACTTTCCTCAAATCCTTTGAGAGCAGATTTCATCAAGAAAGATCTGCTTATCAAATATCCTTGCTGCCTGGTTCAATAATCTCTCTAGCCTTAAAAAGTCTGCTTTCCTAGGATGACAATACCAAGAGAGATATCCAAAAAGGATAGCACTCTCAACTACAGCCATATATAGAAGAGTGTTATGATTATAGGATCTACTTGAAAGGATTTTAATTTTCTGAAGTAGTGTGATAGTGTATGTCCCTTGGTCACCACATCTGTAACTGTTGTCTCCAGTTCAACTTATCATCTGCTTTGACACCTAGATACTTGTAGTTTGTAACTATTTCAATATCCACATCATGAATCTTCACAGGAACAATATCATGAACTGGCTTTCTCCTAAAGTCTATAACTAGTTCTTTTGCCTTGTTTTAGTTCAATTTTGGAGAATTGTTATTGCACCATTTTACAAGCTTCTTCCTATAGTCTCCTCCTATATCCCTAATGGGACCTGCAAGCACTGTATCATCTGCATACTTAAGGATTGTTATATCTATCTATGTGCTGTTGAATCAGATTGACCAAGGTCAGAATAGTATCGTCGACTTACTAATGAGGTTGATAGGTAAACTGTAACTCAGCAATATGTGGAACAAGCAAATCTAAAAGATGCTTTGACACAATGCATTCGAAGCACTTCATGACTATTGATGGAAGAGCAACTGGTCAGTAATCATTCAGCTCAGCAGGTTATGACTTCTTAGCAACTGGGGTGATAATGGCTGATTTCCAACAGCGAGAAACAGTATGAGTGTTGAACAATTTCTGAAAGACCAGAGAGAAAGGAGCTGTCGACTGATGAGCACATTCCTTGAGGACTCTTTCGCTGACCTGCGCTGCATGCTTTCCATGGATTCACTCACTTGAATTGCTTCTCTACTTTCTATTTGTTAATAGTAACATGAGATTCTTCTAGTTCTCAAAGTGAAGCCTGCTGCAGAATCACATGTTCCTCAAATTCATCATTTTCAAACCAGCTAAACCTAAAACATAAAGCTTCCTTTAATCGATGAAAGCATACTAATTTTCATTATTTTCCTGTGACGTGTATGCACAACGACCCAACAGTGGCAATCAGGAGTGAGAATCTTGGCTGATTATTGTTTTTTTCCCAAACCTTAGTCATGAGCATTGAAGATGGTTGTATCTGTGCTATTTGCCAGATAAGCTAGTAGTTCAGCTGTAAGGATATGGCATTTGAAGGTGCATTCACTGACTGACCACTCGTATGAGGCCATTAAACTTCTTCCCTTCTTCCTGCAGTACATCCAGGTCCTTGGGGGTAGTCCACTTGCATTGACAGTGATGGCTATCTGTTCCCACCGCCTTCTCAACATAAACCAGGGATTGAATATGGAGACCTTGGTTTGTGTAGCTCAGCAATATACTTTAAGTGCTTTAATCTCTTGATTTTTTTGTTCCATTCTTTATACAGTGATTTTAAAAATGTGTTTATTTCATTGTTTTGTTATCTGGGGAGTTACAGGCATGCTTAGTATTTCAGTGTTCCAGTTCTTATAAGCCATTTCTCTTTCTCCTTGGTAGCGTGTGCCCCGTCATGAAAACGGAATAGTTTAAATTTGGGATGGAAATTGCCATTGATTTCTAGTTAAAGCTAAGATATTGAATCTGCAGTCCCACTGATCAGTGGAAAGGCCGGTCTCATGTCAGCTATAGGTCCTGAAAGCCTTGAGCATGGCTGTGCCCATGATCTGGAAGCCATGATTCATGTATGCCAATCTATTACCTCCAGAGCTGCAGTCTGTGTATCCATGGAGTTGGAGGGCGGAATTGATCTCTGGCTGCTTCTTAACTGAGCTGCTACTTGCTGCATTGGTATATGCAAGGAACAAGAAGCTTGGGATGTCACGAAGGAGAGCTGAAGCTTGGGCAATTACACCTGTCAGTTGTTGCACATCATGGGAGATTATCCTTGGAGCCATGTGTAGATGTGATAATTCTGAAATATCCTTTTCATGCTAGTACTCATGAGTCTTGGTCACATAACTCAAAGCTGTAGGCAACCATCACATCAGCTTCTGCTGATGAGAGTAGATTGTCAGGGTCCTTGTGCTAATTGAATCACCTGGTGCCAATTCTTCACAAATGCTATCTAACTCCGCCGCCGCCCCCCCCCCCCCCCGGTCTCAAAGTCTGGTGCCGGGGAGATTAAAAATATGATGGTGTGCAGGTGGATGCAGACAAAGTGGAGTGTGTTACCTTGCCACCCCTAATTAAATTGTTGAATTTATTTTTGCTTGTTCTCCAGCCTTAGGAATTGAGGAAGTTGATAGTCAATGCCAGTGCTGCCTTCCTCCACATGGCATGACAGATTCCTGGGTAGTTGGGTGGAGTCAGTGACTCCTTTTAATTTCATCCGGGACGACTTGAAGGGAGAGAAGTTCTAAGTCCTTTTTTTGGCCGTATCTCCTCCCAGAGGGCATTTGATTGCACATAGCCCTGCTGAAATATAATTGAGGTATTGGTGAGAAATGCATTGAAATCATTTGAGGGAGAGATGAAGGAGAGAGGTGGTGCTTGTGACTTATCTATTTGTCTCCCAGGGTGCTGAACTGTACAGGCTGAACTGTGCTTTTATAAGGCTGCACAAAATTTCCTAGAGTCTCAGTTGCTTTACAGCTGTTTTATTTCTAAAGGTGCAATGTTAGTGTAAATCGCATTAAGGAAATTTTGGGCCTCTACCGCTGCTTGTTTCCTACAATTATCTGTGCTGCTTATACACTTCAGTTGCCATATTGTATTTCTGGATTTGTCTGTGACTGCCTCACTCTCCCTATGACAAAGGGAAAGAGTCGCACATGATTCGACTGTAATCTAGAAGCCTGAACTAATATTCTGGAGATGGGAGTTCAAATTCCATCATGGTAGTTTGTGAAGTTGAATTCAGTTTGTTAAAATACACAAATAAATTGGAATAAAAATTTAGTATCAGTAATGTTGACCATAAACTATCAAATTGTTGTAAATACCCAACTGCTTCACTAATGTCCTTTTAAGGATGGAACCTCCCTATGTGACTCTAGACCCATAGGAATGTGGTTGACTCTTAATTGCTGACTACTCAACTGTATTAACCTGCTACAAAGACATGTGATAAGAATAAAACACTGGTAGAGGAACCACTTGGTTTTGCTGTCTGCACCTGATTCACAGATGACAAAGCCATACCCTGCCCAGTCAACCCTGCAAAGTTCTCCTCGCTAACATCTGGGGACTTGTGCCAAAATTCGAGAGCTGTCATGCAGACTAGCAAAGAAGCAGCATGACATATTCGTACTCTTGAAATTGTACTCGTCCGTCAAAGTTCCACACTTCAATGGCTTTGTCCTGTCACACCAACAGGAAAGACCACTATCAGAGGTGGGGGCATAATGGTATACAATCAGGTGGAAATGGCCCTGGGTGTTCTCAACATAGACTCCTGGACTCCATGGATCAAACTCGGGCAAGGAAATCTCCAGTTGATTACCACCTACTGCCCTTCCTCAGCAAATGAATCAGTACTTTTCCATGTTGAATTGCACTTGGAAAAAGCAAGAGTATAAAATATACATTGAGTGATGGACTTCAATGTCCACCACCGGTAATATCACCACCGATCAAGCTGGCAAGTTATGAAGGATACACCTGCCGGATATAGCTGGCGGCATTTGTTGAGTGAAAAACCTGTGGATCTTGTTTTCACCAATCTACCTGTCACAGATGCATATGTCCATGACAGTATTCTTAGGGGTGACTACTGTACAGTTCTTGTCGAGACCAAGTCCCACCTTCACACTGAGAACATTCTTCATTGTGTTGTGAGGCACTATCGCCATGCTAAATAGGATAGATTCAGAACAGATCTAGCAGCTCAAAACTGAGCATTCATGCAGTGAAGCAGAATTATAATCTACCACCATCTGTAACCGCCTGACCTGACATATCTTTCACTCCAGCATTACTATCGAGCCAGGTGATCAAGCCTGGTGTGTAGAAGGTGATGCCTGAAGCAGCACGAGGCGTACCTGAAAATGAGGGACCAATCAGTGATACTGACACCAAACTATACGCATACTGAAAAAAGGACAAAACCAATCAAATTACTGCAGTCTACTCTCAAAGTGATGGAAGGTGTCATTGACAATGCTACGAGTAGCACTCACTCAGCAATAACTTGCTCACGGATGCTTGGTTTGGATTCCACCAGTACCATTCAGCTCAAGATTTTAATATAGCCTCGGTCCAAACATGCCATGGACAAATTGACACAGGAGCAGTCAGATGAGATGAATGAACACATGGCTAAAGGGCTGGTGTGGGAAGAGGGATTCCTTTTCATGGCACACTATAAAGACAGTGCTAAGAATTCCCACAACCTAAGGATTAGATCAAAGTTTTGCAGTCCTGCCACATCTTAGTTCATGTGATATCAAATGACTTGAGTGCACTACCCTGTGTACAGTGCAGGAACTCTGTTCCCTTATCCCCTTATCCCCTTAACCTCCTCTTCTGCTCAGTTAATATCAGGGTAGTTGAAATTCCACATGATCATTATTTTAGGCCTTTTATTCTTCCCTAATTTCTCTCCCTATTTCTTCCCCATCCCACACCTGCCTCCCCCCCCCCCCCCCCCCCCCCAACCTAACACGCAAAACTAGGTGGTCTGCAGATGCCATCTGTTAGTGTGATTGATTCTTTATTATTATTTATCTCTATCCACATGGATTCTGTTTTTACAAAGCAAAATACTGCTGATGCTGGAAATCTGAAATAAAAATGGAAAATATTGGAAATACTCAGGCCTGGCAGCATCTGTGGAGAGAGAAACAGAGTTAACGTTTCAGGTTGTGGCCTTTCATCAGAGCTATTCTAATGAAAGATCATGATCTGAAACATTAACTCTTGTTTTTCTCTCTCCATAGATGCTGTTGAATGTTTCCAGCATTTTGTCTTTTTATTTTGGATTATATTTTTGGTTTGCTGATAGCTACATCCCTTTTTTTCTACTGCTATTATGTTATCCAGAATAAGTAGAGATACGCCTCCTCCCTGATTTCCCCCTCTGTCTTTTCTAAATATGTTGTACCCTGCAATGTTTAATCCCCAGTCCTGATTTTTCTGTAGCCATGTCTTAGTATCTCTACCACGTCCGCTCTCTCCCAATGCATGATTGCCTCCAGCTCCCCTGTTTTATTACAGGCACTGTGTACATTGTACAGACACTTAAACTCATTTTTAATAGGTTTTCCTCTTACGTTTTTAGATTCCCATTCCTTTATTCTTATTTATTCCCTTGCCATCAATGTGCTTCCTTACTTTATTCTTTCCTATGTTTGCAATGAGACTATTTACATTTCTTATAGATCCCTCGCCCCTTTACTAGTTTAAAGCTTTTGCCACCTCCCTATTTACCCCTTCTGCTAGAAAATGGGTCCCATCAGAGTTCAGGTGGAGCCCATCCCATCAGTACAGCTCCTTCCTGTCCCTGAACTGGTGCTAGTGAGCCATGAAAAAGAATCCCTCTTCCCACACCAGCCCTTTAGCCACGTATTCATTCATCTCATCTGACTGCTCCTGTGTCAACTTGTCCATGGCATGTTTGGACTGAGGCTATATTAAGATCTTGAGCTGAATGGTGCTGGTGGAATCCAAACTGAGCATCTGAGAGCAAATTATTGCTGAGTGAGTGCTACTTGTAACAATGTCAATGACACCTTCCATCACTTTGAGAGTAGACTGCAGTAATTTGATCGGTTTTGACCTTTTTTTTTGTGGACAAGGCATACCTGGGCAATTTTCCACATTTTCAGGTGGATGCCAGTGTTGTAGCTATACTGGAACAGATAGAACCATAGAACACTACAGCACAGAAAACAGGCCATTTGGCCCTTCTAGTCTGTGCCGAAATATTATTCCGAAATAGGGGTGTGGATGGTTTTGGAGCACTAGTCTTCAGTACTGCAGCCAGGATGTTGTCTGGGCCCGTAGCCTTTGCTGTATCCAGTACCTTCAGCCATTCTAGTGGCATACAACTGTGATTCACTCCTAACCTACCTCTAAATTGGCCTCACAAGCCACTCCATTGTTTGTGCTTCATGGCAACTATGGATGGGCAATAAATATAACCGATGCCCACATGCAGAAATCAATTAAATAATTGAACTGCGTGCCGCTAGACCTAGTCACAGACAGACATGGAGTTGAGAGTTGAATGCCATTTGCGATGCAAGAACGGCTGCCCTTTGACATCAAAGCAGCATTCAACCAAATATGACACCTATGTGCTCTAGTGAAACTAAGAACAATGAATGGTCCAAGGGAATCCCTCCAGTAACTGAATTCATAACTGATGCACAGGAAGATGGTTGTGGTACCCTGAGTCCAATTGCCATGGCGTAAAGCCATTGCTGTACAGGAGTTATGGCAGCATCTGCATCCCAAACATCCTAGTAGGTAGTATTCCTGCCATGTAAATACCAGGCAATGATGGCCTTCAACAAGAAAACACTCAATTATTGTCCTCATGTTCAATATCATCACCATTGCCAATTTGCCTAGCATCAACATCCTGGAGGTCACCATTGACTAGAAGCTTAACTAGGCTAGCCATATCCAGTGACTGCAAGAAAATCACAGCAGCTGACCTCCCGACACCTCAAAATCTATCCACCATTTGTAAGACTGAATTCATAACTGTGTTGGAATACTCAACATTTGTTGATGCATGCAGGCCTAACAGCACTGGGGATCAACATTATGCAAAAATGGAGCAGTTCACATGATTAACACCCCTATCCCTGGACTCCAAACAGTAACTTTTTCTCTGGGGTCGCCTTTTGTGCACCTGCTAGGGATAACACACTTGAGGTACAGTACATCTGTCAGAGATGGGTTGAACTTGAGTCATCTAGGTGATTTGTATGGTCCAGGCACACAGCCAATGCAGGTTAGCCTCTGGCTGGGATTGTGCTAGAAAGAGACCTGCAGCTGGCTTACTGAACGCTGGTTATGGGGGCTTTAAGAAGGCTGTAATGTCCAAATATTCTGAGAGGAATGTAGCTTGTATGATTCTCCATTTGTCATCAGATCTTCAGCCTGTCCTCAGAGGCCTACGGACAATGTGCTCCACGAGGGTTGGAATGCAAGCCCCAATTGTCTCTTCAGGCAAAAAAAGTTTGGCTCCAAGCCAGTTAATAACCAAATTCAAGGACCTGGTGATCTTTTCTTTTTGTAGTTTATGGAGATATCTGACAAAATGTGACCAAATAAAAAAAAACAACAAAATTTTAATAATGAATGAATAATGAAATGAAAACTGAGCAACTAATTTCCTCTTTTTTTTCTCAAGCTTTTGCTATTTACGAGCCAGCAAGTACCACAAGTTGATCCGTCCTATAACTTGGATAATTTCATAATACTGCATTTTGCTATTTTTCTTTTATGCTCCAGAATCTCTGTACAGCTGGAAATAACAATTATTACAGAAATGCACCAAATATAATTGGAAAAAAAATCACTAAGTTTATCCTTAAAATTAGTCATTTAACATTGAAAATGTCTGTTAGAAAATGTCCCCATCATAGGTCTTCCATTTTGTTTGGAGTCTGGGAATTGAGTGGGAAAGTAAACTGGGTTCGGTTGCTGCCAGTTGAAATGGAATAAAACGGTATATGTGTGCTAGTGTAAGAAATGCAGGATGGAAGTTGTAGCCTTCATTCTGCTCTTGTAGAATGCCAATAACTAGTGTAATGCAACTGTCAGAAAATTTACAAATAACTATTAAGCACAATCAGCAGGGCAAAGAAGGTCAAAAATGCACAGACTTCATTTTTAGTGTTTAAAAAGAATAAATTGTATAGCATCTTTTATATCCTCAGAATATCCCAAATCCAATAAAGAACTTGTGAAATGTAATCACTATTGGATTGTAACATACTGAAGGAGTGCTGTGTTGATTGAGGTGCTGTGTTTCAGAAATGACCTTGAACTGAGGTCACATTTGACTCAAGTGGACATAAGAAATCCTATGACATTAGTTGAAGGAAAGCAGTGGCGTCCTCTGTGGCCTGGTCATTTTTTTTTCCTCCACCAAAAAACAGATCAATTTGTTATCTCACTTGCTGTTTGTGGGACCTTGATGCCCTGTTTCATTTGAAAAGTAATATTTTGGCTGTTCAGCACTTTGGGGCATCCTTAGAACTGATGACTGCTAGGAATGCAAGTTTGTTCATCTTTTCATTCTGCTTTTTGAAAGTTTATTGTACATTCCTCAATGTTAAATTGCTGGATGAAATAATTTACATATAAAATATAGACAATTAATTTCCAAACCTTAAATGCGTTATTCTCACTGTTGATATTATGCATATCCACAAAGAAGATATTTGATTTGGGTACTGTGCTTTGCATTTATTTAACTTGCTTAATATTCATAAGTTCTGCATTCTAAAGTTTAATAGTCTATGTGATGCCGTTATTGTTTGCGGAGTAAGGTATTGTTTTTGGCACATAACAGTTGAAAATAATTTATTGGTTACTAAAGTTGTCCTTTTTTGATCAAATTTTGTAAGAAATAAATATTTTTCTCAAAATATATCAAACTATTCGTTTCAAATATTTAATTCTTTGCATTTGTTAAATTTTAGTTAATTTTTTAACATCTTCTGAGTTTAGTACTTGCAAACCATGATCCATAAGAACAGGAGTAGGCTACTTAGCTCTTTAAGCATGTCCCACTATTTAATGAGATCAGTGACCTAATTCCACTTCCAACAGTATGTTGATGCCTTTGTATTTTGCTGTGTACATAAGAGTGAAAGGGCATCAAGAAAAGGCATATAAACACCTTTGTTTTCATTTCGTGTTGAAAAGTTTATACCAAAGAACATTTTGACCCAAGATTGGGCTAATTTAACTTGTCATATATTTGGTTCTATTTTTGCTTCTATCTCGTGTCCTCTCCTCTAAGACTATCATGAGCAGCCAGCTTTCCTATCTTTGTGGGTGGGTAGAGCAAATAGAACTTGGGCAAAACAAATATTCTTGTCAATTTGTTGGAAAAAATAGATAAGTCACCTGAATTTTCTTGGGTGTCATTTTATATTTCAGAAGCTCTGCTATTTTGAGTGGAAATTTTCCCTTAATCTCCCCATTGTTTAATAAGATTTGCTATTTATATCCTGACTCGAACAAAGAACCCAGTTATTCTGCTAGAGTAAAGCAACCTCTGTGCAAGCGCTGTAATATTGTGGGAGGATGAGGATGAAAGTCTTTGTTCTATCATTTGCTGAGTTGGGCAACATGTTCCTAGGTTCCTGCCATTGAATTAATCCTTTACTTTTGAATGCAGTTTTCTTATTGACAGTTAGAAAATTCCCACCTTCCAGTTGAATTTCTCCAAATAATTTCTGTGAAATGCCTGGAAATTTAACAGTTAAATTCTTGAGTTTGAATCTGTATGTGGTCAAGTATGAGCTGATCTGCGTCAGAATGGATTTGTGAAGAGTAAATCATGTCCAATTCGTCCAAGTAATTTTTTTGAGGAGGTCACTAATGAGGTGAGTAAAGGGGTTCCAATGGATGTTAATAAGGTTGATAAGGTTCTGAACAAGAGATCATTAACAAGTTAAAGTGCACTGAACAAGAAATGTGAACTTTTTTATACTGTGTATTATGAAGCCCTTTTTTATTTTAGATGAGCTGCTAATATATGAAGGGTTAATTTTAGACGTATGACTTGAGTTAAATCAGAATCACACTGTTACAGGAATTGATGGTGTGAATAAGAAAAGGGAAGTAGGGACAGATGTCCAAACTATGTTAACAGTTGTGATCAAAGGATATACTTTGAAATGAATAGATCAATGGACTTTGGAGTTATAACTAAATTAGTGTAAAGATTATTAAGTTTGGAAAATAGTTACACAGAAAAAAAATTAATGATGGGCTGTTTAGGTGTTAAAAGTATCTTGTTCGGGTTGCAACCATGGATTCGTGACCATCGACAAATGGAATAACGAGATCAAAGCACAATGGCAACATCAGAACACAGGACGACCCCTGGCTACAGAGGATAAAATAACTCACTTGAAAAGATTTGGTGTGCAGATTTGAGGAAGACATTGGGCATGAAGAGGATGGAGTCAGGAGCCGCCTGTAACTGCGAGAGTCAGTGCGAAGCAAGAACCACCTGAACTAGGATATTGACTGCTGCCTTTTGTTAAGTATAACTTCTGCTTAATAAATTGTCCTAATACCACTACATCCGAAATTTATTGTCTGGTCTCGAAACCGCTTACAATTTGGAATTGAAAGCAATCTTGTAACATGGTTTGGAAATTGATTGGAAGGCCGGGTTAAAGAGCACACTAATTGTAGGGATGTGACAAGGGGTGTTTCTTTGTACTATGGCCTCAGCTTTCCATCAAATTTATTCAAAACTTGGGTGAAAGAATAGAGTTGTATATCCAGTTTTACAATAGCGCTATGATAGGAGGCATGTAAGTACTGTAAGTACTGGAGCAAGAAGTTACAAAGGAATATAGACGGGTTAAATGATTGAACACTACGGTGGAAAATGGAGTTCAATAAGGCAGATAGTATATGGAAAAGCAGAATATTATCTAAATGGAGAGAGACTACAGCATGCTGCAGTACAGAGGAATCTGACTGTCCTTGTACATGAATCACCAAAAGTTAGCATACAGGTATAGCAAGCAATTAGGAAGGCAAATGGAATGTTGGCCTTTTATTGCAAGGGGGATGCAGTATAAGAGAAAGGAAGTCTTGCTACAACTGTACAAGGTATTGGTGAGACTGCATCTAGAGTACTGTGTACAGTTTTGGCCTCCTTATTTAAGGAGGGATATACTTGCATTAAAGACAGTTCAGAAGGTTCACTAGGCTGATTCCTGGGATGAGGGGTTTGCCTTATGAGGAAAGGTTGAGCAAGGTGGGCCTATAGTCATTGGAGTTTAGGAAATTGAGAGGTGATCTTATTGAAATTGTAAGATTCTGAGTGGGCTTGATAGAATAGATGTTGAGAGGAGATGTAGAACAAGGGGGCTCAGTTTAAAAAATAGAGGTTTCCCATTTAAGACAGATCAGGAGGAATTTCTACTGAGGGTTGTTAATCTTTGGAATTCTCTCCCCCCCAGAGAGCAATGGGTCATTGAATATATTTAAGCCTCAGTTAGACAGTTTTTGATCTGCAAGGGAGTCTAGGGTTATGGGGCCCGGGCAGGAAAGTGGACTTAAGACCACAATCCGATCAACCATTATATTATTGAATGGCAGAGCAGGCTCGATGAGCCGAACGATCCACCACTCCTATTTCTTCTGATCTGAAGGCAAACTGTGAAGTCATCCACTCTCAATCTAAGAAAAATACATTTCTAAATGGTAAGAAGCTAGGAATTGTGGAGGAGCAGAGAGAATTGGGTGTCTATGTACACAAGCCAATGAAAGCTAGTGGACAGATCCAAAATGCTGATTCAATGTTGGCTTTTATCCAAGTGGATTGGAAAACAAAGGGGGAGAAGAAGTTATGTTTTAATTGAATAGAGCTTTGATCCAACTCCATCTGCAGCACTCCATACAGTTTTGGGCACCTTGGGAAGGATGTTTGGCCTGAGAGGAAGTACAACATAGGTACACTATACCAGGGCTTAGAGTTAAATTATGAATACAGGTTGCATAAATATGGCTAGTATTCCCTTGAGTACAGAGGTTTGAGGGGGTGATTGAATCAAGGCGTTCAAAACGATAAGATTCAATAGATTGGTAGATAGAGAGAAACTTTTTCTGCTGGTAGGAAAATCCAGAACAAGGAGGCATAATCTTAAAGTTAGAGCCAGGCCATTTAAAAGTGAAATCAGGAAGCACCTCTTTGCACAAGGGGGGAGTTGAAACCCTAAACTCTTTGGCCCTTCACCACCACCACCCCCACCCCCACCCCCCCTCCCTCCCTCCCCCCGCCTTCCCTAGCCAAAACAAAAGGTTGAGGATGCTGGGCCAATTTATCATGAGATTGACTTGAAGGGATATGGGGTAAAGATGGGGAAGTAGAATTGAGGTACAGATCAGCCATGAAGAGGATTGAGGGGCTGAATGGCCTACTTCTATTCCCAAGCTCCTTAATCCTTGCAATGGTTGAAATGCCTGTTGATCTACTGTGGTATCAAATTTCAAAACTTTACATTTAAGGCTAAAATTTCAACCAAGTCAATGAATTAATGTGCTCTACAATGAAACGAGGAAAGCATTGCAAGCTTAATTCATTAGACTGGGATTGTTAAAGGACTAGCCAAGACCCACTGGATAAGTGAAAGTAGATGATGATGTCGTGTTTTAGTTCATGATTAAGAAATAAATTTAAGTTTCTGTATGAAAATAACTCACCACACAGATAGTATAAAGAAAATGCACCGAACGGTTGACATGAAACAGTGCAGATATCTAATCTGGGCTAATGAAAATTAATGGGGAAAAAGGCTAGCCGTGGATATCCATGCTGATGTACGAATCACTGCTTTCTTGTGCCTATACACATCTCAAGCTGGTAATTTGTATTACAGGCTTGATGATAAAATACTGAGTTGCAATTTTTATATGGGAAAATTTAAAATACTTGAACTGATTGCACTGTTTAGTTCATTTTTTAAAATGGAGCTGCAGCTTAAAATAACTGGTTTGATTGCATTCTCCACTCCTTTCCACCAGACAGGAGCTTTTGTGTTTTTGACACTGTAAAGATGTCTCCATCATTCAGTATGCTTTAACTGTTAACAGCTATACCAACAGGAAACACATGTAAGAAATACCAATTTCAAGAGACATTGGAGACTATGAAAACAACAGTAATAAGTCCGGAGCAAATTAATGTCTGGTTTCTTACCTCCTGCCTACATGATTCTCTGTGTTTTCTCTGCTATTAGTACTTGTGCTGCAAAATGATTACACTTGCTAATCAATTAACTTTAAGGACAACCGGCCATAATTATCATTGTGGGTAAGGTACAACAAGGCTTAGTGCAGTTGTAGCGTTGACTTGGAAGAACAAAATCTGAGGTTGCTTTAGTCTTATATAACTCTGGTGTGGTACCTGTTTTGACTGACATGTTGCTTTGCTCCGTTAAACCCTCAATAAATATGAGAGACATTTTTAACATATAGCATTTATTATTTGGTGATTTGTTTTGTAAAGAAGTGGTACACTTCGAATTTTTTTTGTACATTAGATTTCTATCACAATTCTCAATTGTCGCCATAATAGCTGGTGTGACAGATTAGTCAATTATTTCTTTCTATCCCCCTGGTAATCACCAAAATTTAAAGCTAAGCTGTAGATGAGTGATGATGTGCAGCTTCAGTTTGTCCAATGTGTCAGTGTTGAATAATGGCCCTGTAGGGTAATAAGGTTGCTACTCCAGAGCACTTTTTTCTGACAGCTTTAAAAATATTTGACATTTTTTTTCCATATTTTATATTTAATTCCATCCTTTACTGGGCCTCTCAATGCTGGGATTGAGGCAAGAGAAACAAAAAGAATCTTCTGTGGCACCTTTTCACTCATATGATGGATTTGCTTTTGTGGTTGATCTGGTACTTGACACAAGTGGAACTGATAGGAATTGAAAGTGTTGTGCCCCAAGTGCCACATTAATATCTAAACCAAAAAGTAAATTTTTACTGATAACTAAAAGATTATAAATGCCTAAAGTTACCCTAGAGAGGTTTGTTCTCTTCTAATTTTGTTACTTTTATACGTTCTTCCGTAGCTTGACTGCAAAATTATGTAGAATTTCTTAAATGTATAAAGTATATATCTGAAATTGTTTTGCCATCTGACCTGTGCACGTGTTCAACATCAGATGATTTGCCTTAGGCTCCAGTAACATAATGCTGCCACTTTTCCCCTTAATTAGACATTATGGAAGAAATTTCTGCTAGGTTTTTTAAGTGCAATTCACTCAAATTCAGCCAAATCAGTGCAAAAGATTATGGAATTTCAAACGCATATTATGGAAAGTACAAATTAAGTTACTACAGTTTTTGCACTACTTTAAAAAAAAAAGTGCTAGAAGCTGCCCCCAACCGCATGTTGCGATTCTGTGGTTCATGTGATTGATGTTTTGGGCCTGTCTTTAAATTTAGGGTAAAATCAAGGGGTCATGTGGCCTGTGCTGAAATCTGCCTGACAGCAGGCCTGGGTGGTTTGATTGATGGAGATCAAAGGAAGGCTTAAATTGTTTTACTGGGAAGAAGGTGCATAGTATTTATGCTTGGAGACAAATGCAGAAGCCTGTGTGTTAAGAGTGGGGACTGAGTGCCTCCAAAATCCCAAAGAAGTGTTGAGAATGTCAGGTTGTAAACAGTTGTGCTTTTAAATTGTCTATTTAGTTCCAAGATGAAAGAGAATTAGGCTCCCAAGGATAGCTGATTAGCATTTCTGCTTGAATACAAGGGTCATGTGATTCACGTTGCCCCAGGGAAAGATGCAGAGGAAGCCACTGAGGGTTAACAGGCTTTATCACTGAATATCACATTGTTTTGAGTCCTGGATCCAGGAGAGAGAGAGAGAGACCACCTAGAGGCCAAAAAAGTGTCTTCAGTTTTGCTGCGCAGGAATGTGGTGGAAGTTTGTGCTCAAATTGAAAAGACTAAAGTTGTGCAAAGTTAACGAGGCTGGAAGTGTTTCCCAGCTTGGGCCAGAGGGACAGTATCTTGGAAAGGAAAACCTCACTGAAAGATAGTTCTAAGACTGCAAGTTACCAGGCTGAGAAATGAAAAGAGCAGGAATAAACCCATGGGAGCTAAGAGTCACTTTGGAGTAATCCTGGAAAAATTAAATGCCTACGTAATGGACAGTGTAAAATATACCTGTGAAGTCTGTTTTTTCAGTTTGGTTAAGAATAAGAGGAGGATATTCCACTCTGTGGTTTAAAGTATAAGTTGCCTACAAAAGTAGTGTTTAGTTAATGGTGTTTTTAGTCATTTGTTACAGTAAACATCTTGAAACATGAAATATTGATGTCATCCTTTCAGTGATTAACTGGAAGTTTGAATTTCTTTTAAAAGTTATCGGGCTCAACAGGGCTCATAACACAAAACTGGTCACTTCATCAGATCAAATTAATTGCTATTGCAAGTTTTTACTAATTGCATCTGTTTGCCCTTCATGGAGGCTCTTAAAATTAAGTTGATTCTCTTAGGCATAAGAGTACTAAGAGACATTCTTTAAGCACCTTTTGATTTTTTTAAGTTACTAAGAAACTGATCACTGTACACCAGTATTACCAGCCAATGGTTCCGTATGATTTTTGAAGCCATTTTTCAGTTATGTATTAATCAGAGCATTCACAGGTAGTGGGTGAGACACTCTGATAAAAAAATGTTTTTGTTTGATAAATTCATTTTCAGCTTTATCAATAAAACTGAACTGAGTTACCACACTGAAATATATCAAGAATATATTTTTTTAAGTAAAAATTAGGATTTAAAATGCTGCTGATTGTGCGAGTTCATGGTGAATTTTACGTTGGTGAGATGCAAATCAGTTTGAGTGGAAACTGGTGCAATTGGTGCCTCATTGCTGATTATGCCCAAAGTGGAAACTCTACCCCTATATAATTAAAATGCCAGTAAAAAGAAGAAATTTAATTTCTTGGGAATTGATTTCAAGCTGCCACACCTTTAACCAGTAAAATGCAGTGCTTCTGTTGACATATTGCAAAGAAAACCCCAGGCTTATTTTTAACTTCACTAGCAACTCTTTACTTAAATCTCTTTCTCCAACTCCTCTGACTGCCCCTTTTAACAACAAGTCCAAGGATCTTAGAGTCATTGTTACCATGATTGAGACCATCCATTCAGCTGGCTCTGCTGCTTTCTCATTTTCTCCACAAAGTCAAATCTCCACCCAGGAACTTCTGCCCTGACCATGAGCTACTTTCTCTCATGCCTTCTCTTGTATCGTCTTCGATCACATCTTGTTCACACAACCCACTTCTGGCTCCCATAATCCCAATCCCACTAAGCTGACTACCCAACCTCCCTCCCGGCCCCAATACTGCTTGATATTATAAATTGTTGCCACTCCTCAGTACCCCCGTTTGTTTCAAATCACTGGCATTACACCCCTTCTTTTCAAATGCACCCTAGATCACTCTGACCTTGCAAGCTAACTGAAACCCTCATTTGTGCCATTGTTACCTCCCAACTATTCTCATGCCTTTTTGCCAGCCTTCCATCTTTCGCTCTCTAAGTTTCAGCTCATTCAAAACTCCTTTTACCCATCACCCCTGTTCTTGTTGACCCATATTGGTTCCTGGTGGCTGATTGTTTCAAATTTAAAATTCTCATCTTTGTGTCTGATTTCCTTAATGACCTACGTTCAACTCTGTTTAAGCCCTGCACCCCCACTAGAATTCTCTGATTCTGGCCCTTTGTGTGCCCCAACTCCCTTTGCCCTACTATTTGTGGCTATATGTGGCCCAGTTGGTCGCACTCTCGCCTCTGAGTCACAAAGTTCCGTGTTCAAGTCCCACTTCAGGGCTTGAGTACAAAAATCATAAAGCTGACACTCCAGTGCAGCATTGAGGGGAGATAAGATAACGCCCCATCTGCCTGATTGGGTGGGGCTGTAAAAGATCCCATGGCATTATTTTGAAGAAAAGCAGAGGAGTTATCCCCAGGGTCTTGGCCAATATTTATTCTTCAGTCAGCATCACGACAGATTATCTGGTCATCATTACATTGCCGTTTATAGGAGTTTGCTGTGCATGTATTAACTGCCATGTTTCCCCCATTACAAAATTGATAAAGTGCAAAATTGCACTTTGAGAAGTGCATAGTTGGCTGTAAAATGCTTTGTGGTGTCCTGTGGTCATGAAAAGTAGTATATAAATGCAAGTGTTTCCTTTATTTGTATCTTCAGACTCATAGGCCCCATACCTGGAATTTTCACCCTACTTTTTTCTGTTCTTCCTCCTTACACTCCCCCTTTAAATTGCCTCCTAAAAGGTTTCAGCCTTAACTCAGTGATAGTATTGCCTGAGAGTCGGAAGATTATGGGTTCAAACTACACTCCAGTGTCTTGAGCGCATAACCTAAGATGATACTTCAGTGCAGTACTGTTAGGGTTGCCGTCTTTTAGATGAGATGTTTAAGCTGAAGCCCCATCTGCCTTCTCGGGTGGATGTAAAGTATCCCATGGTATGATTTAACGATGAGTAGAGGAATGTTTACAATATCCTAGACATTTGAGCCTTAATCAATATCACTAAAACAGATTATCTAGTCATTTATCTCATTGTGGGACCTTGTGCAACTTGGCTGCCACATTTGCTTACAGTACAGCAGTGACTAAATTTCAAAGTACTGAATTGGATGCTTTGTACTGCCTGAGGATGTGAAAGTTGCTATACAAATGTAAGTTTTTCTTTAAAGCCCATTCTTTTAACTTGGCTTTTGTTTGCTGTTCCTATATCTCCTTTGGTTCTCTGTCACTTATTTTTTTTATTATGCCTCTGTGAAATGCCTGGGCTATTATGGGTGCTACATAAATGCAATTTGGACATACCAGTTGTGCGAGTAACTCCTTGGTCCCCCAGTGCACGTGATCAAAATCTTTTGTTGGAAAAGTGTTAAGTAAATAAGAATCCAGTAAACAGGAGTGAAGGATGGGAGCAAAGACTTATAAAGCCTTTTGAAGACGACTATCTTAAATAATACCATTTCTACCTGCTGAAATGTAAAACATACTTTCAATAAACATATCAAAAAGCAAAAGTAAATTGTTTTATGTGGTATGCGCTAAAAATTATAATGTATATAATTGGATGGTGAATAAAACATAAATTCATTTTCAGCTCGTATCCTGTTCAAGATATATATTTTGGAACTGAAATGAAGTACTGAATATGTCCAAATGGTTTGGTTGTTCTGGTAGATTAATACACATTTCATATATTAAGTGGAATATTATGGGCTGGCTGCTGTTTAAATCATAGCGCCATCTGTGTGGAAATAGAATGGAAAAGTTTGAACAGTTCACATCTAAGTGTAGATAGATACTTTGAAGAATTGCTTAAACTACCTTTGTGGATAAGGGATAGACTTTCTGAATTTTCCCTTGGGTAACTCAATAAGTGGAGTTGAACCCAAGGCGATACTTTGTACTAGAATTGGGAGCAGAATATTGTTCTTGGTTAGTGTTAATATAACAATGGTCTTTTTAATGTTTAGTGATCACTTGTGGGAACAAATATCCACCTGAGCTTGCACCTTCCATCTATTTGCTAACCTGCCTTTGTCTGTTTGAATTATGGTACAGTTCTCCCTGTGTGCTAAATTGCTTTATTTTGCTTCTCTATGCCTAATGTCTAATTCTAATTTATCTGTATTGAGAGCAAAAGTTAAGCCTGCTCTGACCCCACGTTCTATACTACTTCCAAAACCACTTTAGTCTGACAACATCCATTTACCCTGAACACATTTCTTAAAATGTATAGACTTTACTTCTATTGCATTTGCTTATTCACTTCTTCAAAAAAGATTCTTAAAGGCATGTTGTGTTAGACGAGCTTAACAAATCTGTAATAAAACAGAGTGCTGGAAATAGCAGGTCTGGCAGCACCTATGGAGAGAGAAACAGCGTAAACGTTTCTGATTGATGACGTTTCATCAGAACACCTTTCATCAGAAACGTTAACTCTGTTGTTCTCTCTCCACAGATGCTACCAGACCTTTTATGTATTTCCAGTGTTTTGATTTTATTTCCGATTTCTAGCATCTGCAATATTTTGCTTAATAAATCCCTGCTGGTTGCCCTTGGTTAAGCACTAATTTTACCTTGAATTATGAATTCCAGGATTTTGTTTACAACTAATGTTGGACTAATTGGTCTTTCATTACCCGGCTTATCCTTCTTGAGCAAAAATGTTACACTAGCCATTCTTCCAGTCCTTGGCATAATTTGTATATTTTAATGAGGATTGAAAAGTTGTGGCTAGAGTCTCTGGTATCTTCTCTTTAACTTCTTTTGATAGCTTAGGATATGCATCATATTTTTTAGCAGTACTTTTTGAATGTGTTAATCCTATCTATAATTCTGATGCACCCACATTTGTCTGGTTCTCACAATGCAGAAAGCATCATTTCTGTCAGAGGAACCGGCGTTATAATAGTTTTGTAGGATCATATGTGGTGAAGGCTATCGCAAAACGCAATATCTTTTCCCTCTTCTACTGGAAATTGATCTGAAGAACTGGATGTGCTATTTCCAAAATGCCCTGTACTCCACAATAATGTATATGAAGTAATGTTCTAAATCTCTTTGAAAATCTGTCTTTCCCTATGATTATAATAGTGATTGCATTTCAAAATGTTCAGTGGTTGTTAAATGCTTTGGAACATTCTGGATTTATGAAAGGCACTGTATAAATGCAGCATTTTCTTCTGTCTACAAATTACAGGTTCAGTTTAAGGAAATACAAATTTTGTTACTAGTATTCAGCAAATGTAATTAATTCTTGGAAGCTTTTTGTGCATGTGTGTGTTTATATGGGACTGGGCACCACAGAACGTTAGTCTACTGAAGCTCCAGCTTTATTGTCTTTTTTTAAAAAGACCTAAGATATATAATTGGTACAGCTATGACATGTTTGTGGTGGTCAGAAAATCTTGACTCTGGAAAGGTAACGTATATTCCACAACTTGTGGAACTGCTGTACTAAACTTCTGGCCTATTGACTGGATCCTACTCCTATGGCAGGGAAGAGTTCTACTGTATGTGTAATAAATATTTTTTTTAAGATGTAAGCTTGCACCTATTTTGGGAAAATGTGGGATTGTATTTTATTTGGGCTTTTAAATAATTTATTGATCAGGATTTATAACAAGCTATGCATTGATTTTCCTGTCTTTAAAGGTTTGTCACAATACGTCTTTGTAAAATACAAATGACAGAAGATGGTAAAATATTTTTAAGGGTAAGGAGGCGTGTGAGGATGTTTCATTTTTAGCTTGTACTCTATTTCACTCTGAGCAGGTGAACTCATTGCCCATGATCAGCTGCATGCCGCCATTTTGCATGGGCAGGCCAATTAAGGCCCACCCAGCGTGGCACGCACCCCAGAAGTGAAGGAGGGAGAGTCAGTGCCTGTGCTCTTTCGCGCACGCAAAGATTAAGAAAGGTCATAAAAATGTGAAAAATAAAAAAAATTATTCAGACATGTCACCTCATGTGACATTGTCACATGAGCTGGGACGTTTATGAATTTACATGAAACATTTTATTAAATTAATTAATAAACCCTTCATGAAACCTCATCCTGCCCGTGGATGAGGTTCCATGAAAAATGTGTGGGCTGCCTTAACGTTGGATGGGCAGCCCTGACAAGTACCTCAATTATTTGATTAATGGCCTTAATAGGCCTTTGACACTTCAGCGGGCGCACAGCCGACTCCAGTGCACGCCCGCCGAACTGAAGATCAGAATGACGCGAGGTGACGTCGCGACACACGCCCGATGTCACCGCGCATCATTTTACTTGTCGGCGTGCGGGGCCTGCCCCCGCATGCCGAACGGAAGATTCAGGCCATGGATATGAAATTGGCCGAGTGACGGGAAATAGAGTGATGGTTAGTGGATGTTTTTTTGGGTGGAGGAAGGTTTGTAGTGTAGTTCCCCAGGGGTCAGTGTTGGGACCCTTGCCCTTCTTGGTATATAACTCTTGGTATATAACCAAGAACTTGGTGTACATGGCACAATTTCAAAATTTGTGGATGATACAAAACTTGGAAACATTGTGAATTGTGAGGAGGATAGTGTACAACTTCAAAAGCATATAGGCAAGCTGGTAGCATGGGCGGACAAGTGACAGGTGATATTCAATGCGGAGAAATGTGAAGTGGTTCATTTTAGCAGGACGTACATGAAGAGACAATATAAAATAAAGGATACAACTCTAAAGGGGGTGCAGGAGCAGAGAGACCTGGATGTATATGTGCATAAGTCACTGAAGATGGCAGGTTGAGATAACAGCTGAAGCAGCATACAGTATCCTAGGCTTTATTAATAGAGGCAGAGAGTACAAGAGCAAGGTGGTTTCTTCAGGGGAGATAGTGGCATGGCAGTAATGTCACTGGACTATCAATCCAGAGGCCCAGGCTAATGCTATGGGTACATGGGTTCAAATCCCACCATGGCAGATGGAATTTAAATTCAATTAACAAATCTGCAATATAAAGCTAGTATCAGCAACGGTGACCATGACGGTTATCACTGATTGTTGTAAAAACCAATATGGTTCATTAATGTCCTTTAGGGAGGGAAATCTGCCATCTTGCCTGGTCTGACCTATATGTGACTCCAGACCCACAGTAATGTGGTTGACTCTTGAATGCCCCCTCAGTTAAAGAACAATTAGGGATGGGCAACAAATGATGGCCTTGCAACGCCCACATCCCATGAAAAAAAAATAATCCAATGAACAATTGCGTGGGAACACCACCACCTGCAAGTTCCCCTCCAAGCCACATGCGCCATCCTGACTTGAAACTATAACGCCATTTCTTCACTGGCACTGGGTCAAATTCCCTTCCTAACAGCAGTGTGGGTGTGCCTACACCATATGGACTGCAGTGGTTCAAGAAGGCAGCTCATCACCACCATCTCAAGGACAATTAAGGATGGGCAACAAATGCTGATCTAGCCAGCAATGCCCACATCCTGTGAAAAAATAACAAAAAATAATATCGGATAAATGCTCCAAATGACTCCATGTGGGGGAAACAAGACTATTTTGGCATAAGTTCACCTGCTCAGAGTGAAATAGAGTACAAGCTAAAAATGAAACATCCTCACACGCCTCCTTACCCTTAAAAATATTTTACCATCTTCTGTCATTTGTATTTTACAAAGACGTATTGTGACAAACCTTTAAAGACACGAAAATTAATGCATAGCTTGTTATAAATCCTGATCAATAAATTATTTATTGGTACTGGACATGAGTGCACAGACTGTACTGTACTAAGGGAGCTATTGGCCAACTCTGAAGGTGAAGTTGCCTTTGATTTCTGTGGCTCTAGTTTCTTCCATTCAGGCATTGGTGATCTAATATCGGCCAAGGATTTGCATGGACCTGTATTTATGTGACAGATGCCCTCTTCTGTAGAGCATCCTACCTAGTTAAATATGATATGTACCCTGAACTGCGAAGGCATAGGTCCATTAATTTCCCACAGGATTGTTGGTTTCCCCACCTACAGACATGCAAGACTGGGCATCCATGTGAGCCATCAGCAACAGTAGAACATGGAAATAGGTCTTCCAAATGCAGTAGCCTATTGCTGTTAGTCTCGTCTTAGTCTCATCCTTCAGTGCATCATTGTCCATTATGTCATACTTGAGTGCATCACTGTCCAGGAGACAAAACAAGTGGTTGTGAAACTCGGGTGTTGTTTCAGCTTGGCCCTCAGTTACAGCACTGTGTAGTTCTTGCAACTGGTAGGACCCTATATTCATGATGAATCAGCTCCGGGATTCTGCCTGCATTCTAAGTATGCTGCCATATGTCATTCGCTGGCCTGCCCTGTGGAGAGAAACTACGTATAATCTAACCAGTCCATATATGGACAGAAAATCAATTGATAGATGCCAACCTCTTCCAAGTTCTATAGAATCTAATGCATCATTATCCTCAGGGTGGGAGTTCCTACAACTTGAATTTGCGCTACGCATGTGTACTAATAATGCAAGATCTTTATATGGAGGGCGGAGGCGATGGTGTAGTGGTATTTTCACAGGATTGGTAATCCGGAGAAACCATTCTCGATTGTTGTGAATAACCATCTGGTTCACTAATGTCCTTTAGGGAAGGAAATCTGCTGTCCTTACCTGGTCTGGCCTAGATGTGACTCCAGACCTCAGTTGCAACAAACTGCTAGAAAGTCACAAAAAAAAGAACAAAACCGGATGGATCACCCGGTATTGACCTAGGCTCCGGAAAAGACAACAGCAAACTCAACCCTGTCGACGCTACAAAGTCCTCCTAACGTCTGGGGCTAATATCTCTCAGACTAGTCAAGCAACAGCCTGACATAGTCATCCTCACGGAATCATACCTTACATATAATGTCCCAGACACCACCATCGCCATCCCTGGGTTTGTCCTGTCCCACCGGCATCAATTCAAAATCGACTCCGGACCCCATGATGTCTCATAGTATCAGATCAAACATGGGCAAGGAATATACCATCACCCCCGTGCCCCCCCCCCCCCATAGCTGATGAATCAGTGCTTCTCCATGCTGAACACCACTTGGAGGAAGCACTGAGGGTGGCAAGGGCACAGAATGTACTCTGAGCATGGGACTTCAATGTCCATCGCCAAGAGTGGTTTGGTAGCACCACTGCTAGCCGAGTCCTAAAGGGCATAGCTGCTAGACTGGGTCTGCAGCAGGTGTTGAGGGAAAAACATACTCACCTGCCTGCCGCAGATGCATCTGTCCATGACTGTACAGTCGTTGTGGAGATGAAGTCCCACTTTCACATTGAGGATACCCTCCATTGTGTTGTGTGGCACTACCGCCATGCGAAATGGGATAGATTTCGAAAAGATCTAGCAACTCAAGACTGGACATCCATGAGGCTCTGTGGGCTATCAGCAGCAGTAGAACTGTATTCAAACACAATCTGTAACCTCAGCATATCTATGGCCCGGCATATCCCCCACTCTACCATTACCATCAAGCCAGGGGATCAACCCTGGCTCAATGAAGAGTGCAGGAGGGCATGTCAGTAGGGCACCATGCATACCTAAAAATGTGGTGCCAACCTGGTGAGTCTATAACACAGGACTACTTGTGTGCCAAACATAATAAGCAGCAAGTATAGACAGAGCTAAGCGATCCCACAACCAACGGATCAGATCTAAGCTCTGCACTCCTACCACATCCAGTCGTGAATGGTGGTGGACAATTAAACAACTCACTGGGGAATGATGCTCCACAAATATCCCCATCCTCAATGATAGGGGTGTCCAACACGTCAGTGTAAAAGATAACGCTGAAGCATTTTCTTCAATCATCAGCCAGAAGTGCTGAGTGGATGATCCATCTCTGCCTCCTCTGGAAGCCCCCAGGGTCTCGGATGTCAGTCTTCCCCAGCCAATTCAATTCACTCCTCGTGATGTCTGAAGGCACTGGATACTGCAAAGTCTGTGGGCCCTGACAATATTCTGGCAATAGTACTTGTGCTCTGGAACTTGCTGTGTCCCTAGCCAAGCTGTTCCAGTACAGCTACAACACTGGCATCTACCTAGCAATGTGGAAAATTGCCCAGGTATGCCCTGTACACAAAATGCAGGACAAATCCTACCTGGCCTATTACCACCTCATCAGTCTACCCTTGAACATCAGTAAAGTAATGGAAAGGGTCATCAGTGGTGCTATCAAGTGGCACTTGCTTAGCAATAACCTGCTCACTGATGCTCAGTTTGGGTTCCACCAGGGCCACTCAGCTCCTGACCTCATTACAGCCTTGGTTCAAACATGGATAAAAGAGTTGAACTCGTGAGGTGAGAGTGACTACCCTTGACATCAAGGCAGCATTTGACAAAGCAGTGTGGCATCAAGGAACTCTAGCAAAACTGGAGCCAATGGGAATCGGGGAAAACTCTCTGCTGATTGGATTCAAACCTAGGAAGATGGTTGTGGTTGTTGGAGGTCAGTCATCTCTGCTGCAGGACATCACTGCAGGAGTTCCTCAGGGTAGTGTCCTCGGCCCAACCATCTTCAGCTGCTTCATCAATGACCTCCCTTCCATTATAAGGTCAGAAGTGGGGATGTCCGCTGATGATTGTACAATGTTCAGTCCCATTCGCGACTCCTCAGATACTCAAGCTCAACAGGAGAAAGCAGCCTGCTTGATTGGCACCACATCTACAAATATTCACTCCCTCCACCACCAACACGTAGTAATAGCAGCAGCAGTGTGTATCATCTACAAGGTGCACTGCAGGAACTCACCAAGACTCCTTAGGGAGCACTTTCCAAACTCACGACCACCACTATTTTGAAGGACAAGGGCAGCAGATAGATGAGAACACCACCTGGAAGTTCCCGTCCATCCTGACTTGGAAATATATCGCCGTCCCTTCGCTGTCGCTTGGTAAAACCCCTGGAACTCCCTTCCTAACAACACTCTGGGTGTACCTACACCACATGGACTTCAGCGGTTCAAGAAGGCAGCTCACTACCACCTTCTCGAGGGCAACTAGGGATGGACAATAAATGCTGGCCTAGCCAGCGAAGCCCACATCCCCTGAATGAATTTTAAAAAAAGATGGGGTGGGTGTGACAGAAAAGCATTTCATTTCCTTGCAGTGCTTCTTGCAGAGCAGATTACATCTCCCACAACAACTTGCAATTATATAGTGCCTTTAATGTGTTAAAACACCCCAAGGCACATTACAATAATCACTTAAATTGGCGAGCAAATCCTAGCAGACCTCCCTGAAAAATCTTGATCCTCGTGTTCCTTTGGGAATTTTGGACATTTAGAACATTATATTTACAAGTGTTTAAGCCTTCCCCATGGCTCAGGAGGAATCTCCTTCATTTTGCTTATCCATGGCACATGCTACTTCTTCAAACATCTCCAATAAATTGGTGAAATGATTTCCCCCTCACAAAACCATGTTGACTCTGCCTGATTACCTAGAATTGATCTAAATGCCCAGCTTTACCAATAGCTTCTACTATTTTCCTTATGATAGATGTTAAGCTAACTGGCCTGCAGTCTCCTGCTTTCTGTCTCCCGTTTTGAATTCACTAATTTCCAATCTAATGCAACCTTCCCCGAATCTAGGGAATTTTGGAAAATTAAAACCAACGCATCAACTGTCTCACTAACCGCTTCTTTTAAGACCCTACGATGAAGTTCATCAGGGCCTGGGGACTTGTCAGCCAACAGCTCCAACAATTTGCTCAGTACCACTTCCCTGGTGATTGTAATTTTCTTGAGTTCCTGCCTACCTTCCATTTCCTGATTTACAGCTATTTCTGGGATATTACTTGTATCCTATATAGCAGGGGTGGGGAACCTATGGCTGGATCTTGCCCATTGCTTAATTTAATCTGGCCTGCAGCAAGGTTTCGAAAAACATAGACCTATGACAGTAGTGCCTTCAAAATAGCATTTATTATTGTTATGAATTTGCTTTGGATAAAAGTGTCAGTTAAATTACTATAATAATATTTAAGATAGTGTTCAAATTCAGCCATCGCATGAAAACAGCAGGTGAATTGAACATTTCTGTATTCTCTCTTTCTAAAAAAAAAAATTTTAGTTTTTTTTTGTGTCTGTGGCCCGTGACTGATTTTGTCTGTGGAAATGACTGGTGATAAAAAGTTTCCCCACCCCTGCTCTAATAATGAAGACCGATGCAAAATAGCTGTTCAATTCATCTGCCATCACCTTATTTTCCACTATTGATTCCCAGACTCATTTTCTATAGGACTAACGCTCACTTTAACTCTCTTCTTTTTAAAATATCCATCTGTTTTTCTATTTCTAGCTAGCTTTCTCTCGTACTTAAATTTTTTGCTCCTTATTAATCTGTTTTTTTTAAGTCCTGTCCAATCTTCTGACCTGCCACCCATCCTTGTGCAATTATATGCTTTTTCTTTAAGTTTTATACTATCTTTAACTCTCTTACCAGAGCTGGCTAAAGTGAACTGGCAAATAAGGTTAAGGGATATGTCAAAAGACATTCAGTGGCAGACATTTAAAGGGATGTTTTAGACTACACTGAATTTTTTTCATTGGAATGTATATTTTCTAAGGGGAGGGCCCACCATCCATGGTTAACTAAAAAAGTTAAAGACGATATCAAACTTAAAGAAAAAGCATATAGTTCTGCAAAGACGAGTGGCAGGTCAGAAGATTGGGCAGAATATAAAGAGCAGCAAAGAATGACAAAAAGATTAACAAGAAGGGAACAATTAGAGCATGAGAGAAAGCTAGCTAGAAATATAAAGACAGATTGTAAGAGTTTTTATAGATACTTAAATAAGAAAAGTGTTAACAGTGAGCGTTAGTTCTATAGAGAGGGCATCTGGGGAATGGATAATGGAAAGTAGGGAGATGGTAGACGGATTAAACAGGTATTTTGCTTTGGTCTTCATTATAGAGGACACAAATAACATTCTGGAAATAGCTGTAAATCAGGAAATGGAAGGGAGGGAGGAACTCAGGAAAATTACAATCACCAGGGAAGTGGTATTGAGCAAGTTGTTGGGGCTGTGGGCCGACACATCCTCAGGTCCAGATGGACTTCACCCTAAGGTCTTGAAAGAAATGGCTAGTGAGATAGTTGATGCACTGTCATAGGGAAAATGTTAAAAGCTATTATTAAAGATGTTATAGCAGGGCACTTAGAAAAATTCAAGGCAATCAGGCAGTCAATGTGGTTTTGTAAAAGGGAAATCATGTTTAACCAATTTATTGGAGTTCTTTGAAGGAGTCACATGTGCTGTGGAACCAGTGGATGTACTATACTTAGATTTCCAGAAGGCATTTGATAAAGTGCCACATCAAAGGTTATTGCAGAAAATAAGAGCTCATGGTGTAGGGGGTAACCTGTTGGCATGGATAGAAGATTGGTTAGCTGACAGGAAGCACAAATTTGTCATAAATGGGTATTTTTCTGGTTGGCAGGATGTGACGAGTGGTATGCCACAGAGGTCAGTGCTGGGGCCTCAACCTTTTACAAATTATATAAATGACTTGGATGAAGGGACAGAAGGAATGGTGGCTAAATTTGCTGACAACACAAAGGTAGATAGGAAAATAAATTGTGAAGAGGATGTAAGGAGGTTACAAAGTGACATGGGTTAAGTGAGTGGGAAAAGATGTGGCAAATGGAGTATAATGTGGGCAAATGTGAAATTGTTCATTTTTGCAGGAAGAATAAAATAAGCTTATTATCTAAATGGTGAGAGATTGTAGAGCACTGAGCTTCAGAGAGATCTGGTTGTTCTAGTGCATGAATCACAAAAGGTTAATATGCAGGTACAGCAGGTAATTGGGAAAACTAATAGAATGTTATAATTTATTATGAAGGGAATTGATTACAAAAGTAGGGAGGTTATGCTTCAGTTGTACAGGGCATTGGTGAGACCACATCTAGAGTATTGTGTACAGTACTGGTCTCCTTATTTAAAGAAAGATGTAAATGCGTTAGAAGCAGTTCAGAGAATGTTTACTAGGCTAATACCAGGAATGGGCAGGTTGTCTTATGAGGAAAGGCTGAACAGGTTAGGCTTGTATCCATGGAATTTAGAAGAGTGACTTAATTGAAACCTTTAAGATCCTGAGGGGTCTTGACAGGACAGTTGTGGAGAGGATGTTTCCTCTTGTGGGAGAATCTAGAACTAGGGGTCACTGTTTAAAAATAAGGGGTCGCTCATTTAAGACACAGATGAGGAGAAATTTTTTCCGAGGGTTGAGTCTTTGGAACTCTCCCTCAAAAGGCAGTGGAAGCAGAGTCTTTGAATATTTTTAAGGCAGAGCTAGATAGATTCTTGATTAATGTGGGGGGTGGGGTGGTGGTGAAATGCTATCGGGGGTAGGCAGGAATGTGGGATTGAGGTTACATTCAGATCAGCCATGATATTTAATGGCTGAACAGGCTTGAGGGGCAGAGTGGCCTACTCCTCCTAATTCGTATGTTCGTATGTTTGTATGTTAATTAATCATGGATGGTGGATCCTCCCCTTGGAATTTTTCTTTCTCGTTGGACTGTATCTATTCAGTGTATTCTGAAATATCCCTTTAAATGCCTGCCACTGCACCTCTATTGACTTGTCCTTAAACCTCATTTGCCAGTTCACTCTGCTTTCATGCCCTTATAATCGCCTTTATTTAAGTTTAAAATACAAGTCTTGGACCCACTCTTCTCTCCCTCTAACTAAATGTAAAATTTAATCATATTATGATTGCTGCTACGGAGGGGCACCTTCACTATGAGGTCATTAATTAATGCTATCCAGTTTTACAATTCAGGTCTAGTATAGCCTGCTCTCTGGTTGGCTCCAGAATGTGCTGTTCTGAGAAACTATCCCGAAAACATTCTGAATTCTTCTGCTACCTTTGCCTATGTGTAGATTAAAATCCCCCATTATTATCACTGTACCATTGAGAAGCTCCCATTATCTCTTCCTTTATACTCCATCCTACCAAGCGGGTGCTATTAGGGGGCCCCTACCCCACTCCCACAAGTGACTTCTTGCCTTTCTCATTTCTCATCTCTACCCAAACCTCTTCTACATCCTGGCCTCCTAAACTCAGGTCATCCCACTCTATTGCGCTAAAGCCATCATTAATTAACAGGGCCACCACTTCACCTTTTCCTAGCTTCCTGTCCTTCCTAAATGTTATGTACTCTTCAATGTTCAGGTCCCAATCTTGGCAGCCTACAGCCATGTCTTTGTAACCGCTGTCAGATCGTACTTATTCATTTCTGTTTGCATTGTCAGTTCATCTGTTTTGAATGCTACGTGCATTCAGAAACTGAGCCTTTAGTTTTGTCTTTTTATTATTTTTTAAACGCTAGCCTTATCTGCTGATTTATTCTTTGATTTGTAGACTCTATTCCTTCCTGTCATGGTCTGTTTATCGTTTCCCATATTAGTATCTTTCTCTCTTGCCTTGTCTCTACTCTTTTGATTTACCACCTCTTCCCAAATTTGATCACTTGTCCCCACCATTTAGTTTAAAACCCCCTCTACTTTATGCAGCTTGCTGGAACACTGGTCTTAGCATGGTTCAGGTGTAGACCATCCCAATGGTGCTGCCCCCCCCTTTCCCCAGTACTGGTTCCAGTGCCCTATGAACTGGAACCCACTTCTCTTACAACAATCTTTTAGCCACGTATTCATTTTTCTAATTTTATTTTCTCTATGCCAATTTGCATGTGGTTCAGGTAATAATCCAGAGGTTATTACCTTTGAGGTTCTGCTTAATTTGGTGCCTAGGTCCTCATAATGGCTATGCAGAACCTTCTTCCTAGCCCTGTGTCATTGGTACCTACGTGGACCACAACGACTGGATCCCCCCTTTCCTCTAAAGTTCCGCTTTAGCCCTGAGCAAATGTTCTGAACCCTGGCACCAGACAGGCAACATAGCTGTCTGGGCTCTCGCTCCTTGCTGCAGAGAACAGTGTCAATCCCCCTCACTATACTGTCCCCTACTACCACTACATTCCCTTTTGCTCCCTCACCTGAGTGGCTTGCTGTACCATGGTGCCATGGCTAGTCAGTTCATCCACCCTATAGCCCCAACTCTTGCTCAAACAAACTGAAAGAACCTCAAACCTGTCGGACAATTGCAAACCTGAGGCTCCTGCACTCCTGCCCTCTGGGTTCCCTGCCTGCCTCACTTGCAGTCACATCCTCCTGTCCCTGACTGCTGACCAAATCAGAAGACCCTATCCATGGGGTGTGACTGCCTCCTGGTACAAAGTGTCCAGGTAACTTTCCCCCTCCCTGATGTGTGGCAGGGTCTGTAGTTCAGTCTCCAGCTCAGTGACTGAGTCGAAGCTCCCCGAACCACAAACTCTTACTGCAGATGTGTTTGCCCTGGATCATAATAGCATCAGGAGCGCGCTCATACTGTAGCTGTGACACATCACCTGTCCTGTCATCCTTAATGTGTTTTAATGACTTAATTATTTTATTCAATTAATTATTTTACTTTTTTATATATTTATTTACCTTACTACTAGTTTGTATGCTATTTTAAACCTTAGAAATAGAATAGACCTTAACCACTCACCAAAGAGCCAGCTTCTTCCTCTGTAGTAGAGTATGGGTGGAAAAGCTAGAAAAGCAAAGGCACCTCCTTCCATTCTTCATTCAACTCCGTGCACTCTTGTTCAAAGTCGCACTGAGAGGCCTATATTTCTGAATGCTCCATATGCTCTGAAACTAAAGACTTAGCTCAGCCCCAGTTACAGAAGCACTGAATCTTTACAGTGCAGAAGGAGGACATTCAGCCCATCGAGTCTGCACTAGCTCGCTGAAAGAGCAACCTACCTAACCCCACTCCCCTGCCTTATCCCTGTAACCTTACACATTCTTTCTTTTCAGATAGCAATCCAATTCCCTTTTAAATACCTTGATCGAACCTCCCTCCACCACCCTTTCAAGAAGTTCATTCCAGACTCCAATCACCCACTGGATGAAAAAAATTTTCCTCACATCTCTTGTCCTTTTGCCTGTTATTTTGAATCTGTGTCCTCTAGTTCTTGATGCGCTCTTGAGAGGGAACAGTTTCTCATTATTTGTCTTGTCCATACCCATCAGGATCTTGAATACTTCTATCAAGTCTCCTCTCAGTCTTCTTTTCTCCAAGGAAAACAGATCCAACCTTTCCAATCTAGCTTCATAGCTACAGTTGTTCATCCCTGGAATCATTCTTGTCAATCTCTTCTGTGCTCTCTCCAATGCCTTCACATCCTTCCTCAAGTATGGCATCCGGAACTGGATGCAGTACTCCAAATGAGGCTTAACTAGTGCCACATGCAAGTTTAACATGACCTTGTTACCCTTGTACTCAGTGCACCTATTAATAAAAGCTACAATGCCATATGATTTATTAACAGCTCCCTCAACGTGCTTTGCTACCTTTAGTGACTTCAAGAACAGTTTAAACTAGTTTCCTTAACTAACTTTTTTTTATGCAGTCACAGGATGTGGGTTTTGCTGGCTGGGCCAGCATTTATTGCCCATCCCTAATTGCCCTTGAGAAGGTGGTGGTAAGCAGCCTTCTTGAACTGCTACAGTCCATGTGGTATAGGTACACCTACAATGCTGTTAGGAAGGGAGTTCCAAGATTTTGACCAAGCGACAGTGAAGGAATGGCGATATATTTCCAAGTCAGGCTGGTGAGTGGCTTGGAGGGAAACTTCCAGGTGATGGTGCTCCCATCTGTCTGCTGCCCTTGTCCGTCTGCATGGTAGTGGTCGTGGGTTTGAAGGTGCTGTCTAAGGAGCCTTGGTGTGTTCCTGCAGTGCACCTTGTAGATGGTACACACTGCTGCTATTGTGCGCTGGTGGTGGAGGGGGTGAATGTTTGTGCATATGATGCCAATCAAATGGGCTGCTTTGCCCTGGACGGTGTCAAGCTTCTTGAGTGTTGTGGGAGCGGCACTCATCCAGGCAAGTGGGGGTATTCCATCATACTCCTGATTTGTGCCTTGTTGATGGTGGACAGACTTTGGGGAGTCAGGAGGTGAGTTCGTCATCGCATGATTCCTAGCTTCTGACCTGCTCTTGTAGCCACAGTATTTATATGGCTGGCCCAGTTCAATTTCTGGTCAATGGTAACCCCCCCCAGGATATTGATCGTGGGGGATTCAATGATGGTAATGCCATTGAACATCAAGGGGCGATGGTTGGATTCTCTCTTGTTGGAGATGGTCATTGCCAGTCACTTGTCAGCCCATGTCTGGATATTGTCCAGGTCTTGCTGCATTTGGACATGGATTGCTTCAGTATTTGAGGAGCTGCGAATGGTGCTGAACATTGTGCAAGCATCAGCGAACATCCCCACTTCTAACCTTATAATGGAAGGAAGGTCATTGATGAAGCAGCTGAAGATGGTTGGGCCGAGGACAGTACCCTGAGGAACTCCTGCAGTGATGTCCTGGAGCTGAGATGACTGACCTCCAACAACCACAACCATTTTCCTTTGTGCTAGGTATGACTCCAGCCAGCAGAGCGTTTTCCCCCTGATACCTATTGATTCCTATTGATTGCTATTGTTGATGACCCCTTCCATTACTTTACTGATGATCGCGAGTAGACTGATGGGGTGGTAATTGGCCGGGTTGGATTGGTTCTGCGTCTTGAGTACAGGACATACCTGGGCAATTTTCCACATAGCGGGGTAGATGCTAGTGTTGTAGCTGTACTGGAACAGCTTGGCTAGGGGCACGGCAAGCCCTGCAGCACAAGTCTTCAGCACTATTGCTGGAATATTATCAGGGCCCATAGCCTTTGCAGTATGCAGCACCTTCAGCCATTTCTTGATATCACGTGGAACGAATCGAATTGGCTGAAGACTGGCACCTGTGATGCTGGGGACCGCCAGAGGAGGCCGAGATGGATCATCCACTGGTCCACTCCAGCTGCTGTCCATTGGCGAGTTTCCTTGCTCAAGCCTGGGTGAAATTTAGAGTTTAAACAGTACATTTCAGTCCGATGTTAAATGTGAAATACAAACAAAATTAGATTTGTAGCAAGAGATTAAGATTCCCTTACCCAACTCTCAGCATTCTTGTTCAAAGTCGCACTCCAGCGGATGTGGTTCTATGGATTTCCACAAAGTGTTCAATGAAGTATTACATATTAGTGACCTTGAAGGGGCAGAGTGTATTGTAGCCAAATTTTCTGATACAATAGAAAGATAAGTGGGGAAAAAAGTTGCTAGGAGGTCACAAAGAGCCTGCAGATGGGTATACATAGGTTAAGTATCAAAATTTGGCAGATGGAGTATAATGTATGAAAATGTGAGATCATTAATTTTGGTCGGATAGAATAGAGAAGCAAAATATTATTTAAATGAAGAGAGACTACAGAATTGTGTGGTGCAGAGGGATGTGGCTGCCCTTGTGCATGAATCACAAAGTTAGCATGTTTGTACCACAAGTAATTAGGAAGGCAAATACAATGTTGGTTTTTATTATAAGGGGGATGAAATATAAAAGTAGCAAAGTCTTGCACAGGAGGTTTGTGAGACTACGCCTAGATTAGGGTGTTTTCCACTAAAAGGACACTGCCGTCAAGCCAAAACGATGTCTGCCTACCACAGAAATGAGTGATGTGGTATATGAATTTCAGTGGTAGTGCGATGCCAGGTACGTAGGCCCAACAACTGGTGGATAGTATTAAACAGCATGTTCCTCCTGTTCAAATTGGCAGAGTACTGTCCGTACTCAACCAGCTTGTGCTTGTAAAACTCAGCATGTTACATCTGATTCCATGATTGGACAGCACTTGCTGAACAATCCTGAGTGCGCTAAGAATCTCACTAATAACCAACTTAAGATGTTCTCTTACGCTTGCTAGAAGATGCATATTTTCATATGCAGGAATCTGCCCTCTGCAGGCAAAAGGAACATGTCCAGGCATTGCACTTTATTTTGGAATTAAACAAAAGTGTTGGGGCCAGTAGTTCCCTGGTGCATTCTCCATGGAAATGCCATGACCAATCAGAGTTAACTTGCCAACCAATCGGCATCCTTTTCTCATGCAGTATAGGTTGTGGTTCCCTTTGAAATTTGGCATTCTTGCATCTGCCCTGATGAGTGCAAGACAAAAAGTTTTAACAGCATGTCTCTTTTTTTTCAGCAATTCTTCTGTACTGTGTACAGTTTTGGTCTCCTTGTTTAAGAAAAGATATACTTGCATTGGAGGCAGTTCAGAGGAGGATCACTTGCTTGATTCCTGGGATGAAGGAGTTGTATAAGGAGGAAAGGTTGAGCAGTTCGGTCTATATTCATTGGAACTTAGAAGAATGAGAGGTGAACTTATTGAAAAATATAAGATTCTGTGAGGGCTTGACAAGGTAGATGCTGAGAGGGTGTTTCCTCTCGTGGAAAATCTAGCACCTGGGGGCACAGTTTCAGAATAAGCAGTCTCATTTATTATGGAGATGAGGAATTTCCTCTCAGATTGTTAAACTTTGGAATTCTCTCCTCCAGAGAGCAGTGGAGGCTGTGTCAATGAATATATTTGACAGATTTTTGATCTATAAAGGAGTCAAGATTTGAGGAGCAGGCAGGAAAGTGGAGTTGAAGCCACCATCAGATAAGACATTATTGAATGGAGCAGGCTCGAGGGGCCAAATGGCCTGCTTCTGATATTTCTTATGTTACGATAATAGGCTTGTCAGCAAAGTTGAGGCCCATGGAAGAAAAGGAACAGTGGCATGGGTATGAAGTTGGCTGAGTGACAGGAAACAGTTGTCGTAAACGGTTGTTTTTTTCCGACTGGAGGAAGTCGTGTTTTTCATGGATCAGTGGTAGGACCTTTGCTTTTTTTGATATACATAAATGACCTCGACTTGAATGCACAGGACACAATTTCAAAACTTACAGATGACACTAAATTGGAAATATTGTGAACAGCAAGAAGGATGGTGATAGACTTCAGGAGGACATAGAATGGGCGGACACATGGCAGATGTAATTTAATGTAGAGTTGTGTGAAGAAATATATTTTGTTGGAAGAATGAGGAGATATAAACTAAATATAAACTGAAGGGCACCATTCTAAAGGGGTTTCAGGAACAAAGCAAGCTGGGGGGTATATGTGCACAGGTTGTTGAAGGTGGTAGGGCAGGTTGTGAAAGTGGCTAAAAAGGCATACCGGAGTCATTGTTTTTATAAACAGAGGCAGAGCGCACAAAAAGCAAGGAAGTTATGATGAACCTTTATAGAACACTGGCTCAGTCTAAACTGAAGCATTGTGTCCAGTTCTGGGCACTGCACTTTAGAAAGGATGTGAAGGCATTAGAGAGAGTGCAGAGAAGATTTATGAGAATGGTTCCGGTATGGGAGACTTTTGTTACGAGGGTAGGTTGGCAAAGCTGGGGTTGTTGCCGTTAGAGATGAGCAGGTTGAGAGGATATTTGATAGCGTGTTCAGAATCATGAGTGGTCTCGATAGAGTAGATAGAAACCGTTCCCATTGGCAGAGTAATTCTTAACCAGAGAAGATAGATGTAAGACGATTGGCAAAAGAACTAAATGAGATGAAAGAAAGTTTTTTGACATAGCATGTTGTTAGGATCTGAAATGCATTGCCTGAGAGGGTTGTGGAGGCAGATTCGATTATGGCTTTCAAAGGGATTCGTAGAAGCACTTGCAGACAATGAAAAAAATTGCAAGGGAAATTTAAAGGAAAAGGGTGAGGCAGTAAGGCTAGCAGAATTGCTGTTGCGGAGAGCCAGATGAATTCGACAGGCCGAACTGCCGCCTCCTGTGCTGTGTATTACCAAATGTGTTCACCCAAGTAGCAATGCTTCAATTGTGATTCTAGATAGTGAGGCAGACTATTCAACTTAGGCCAAGCTAGTGGCAGCTAATTATAGCATTACTTAATGTTATCCGAGATGAAATGATCTAACCTAGCACAATTTGGGCTTTGAACCTGTGACATCCTGGTCAGTATTCCTATATGTGTCTAGTGGTTTATTTATCTAATAAGCCACCAGGAGATGCCCTTAATTTCTAACTGAATAAATTTGCTCCTGGATGGATTAATATGATCATTTGCAGTGAACAACAAGAAAAAAACAATTAATTAGAAGTTATACATGATGAATGAAAGTTCAAATGTTACATAAACTACACCGTATTTGAAACCTGACGGTGGTTGATAAATAGTAAGGTAATCAAGGGTCTGCTTGTGTGAATTGTAAGTGAAGCACAAATAATGCCTAAAGCTCAGTTAAAGAATTAAAATCATTTTCTGTCAATTACTTGAATATATGATTACGATTTAATATGAGTTTTTAACCTTTATTTCAGTTCTAGTGCTGGAACCAACTATTGGTTATGCCAATTGTTAGCATGGTCCATGTCCTGGAAAATTATTTTCACATAAGATTAATTTTGCTGTGTAAATGATGTATTTGCATGCATATTCAAAAAACTTTATTATATTGGCTGAAGTACTAATATATAAAACAATTGAATTAACTGTGCCATTTGATTATCTTTGACCTAGAGCCTTTTTCTTCCATTTTCAGATATATCATCTTATAAGGAACATTCCAGATGATTATTGTGTTAAATTGATAACTAAGGAATATACATTGTGATGGGCTCTTCCCCATTTCCGCCTTGTCTCCCTTACTCTCCTCAAGGTGGTGATTCAAGATGGGGCATTGTTGCACAGGTGTCAGCAGTCCACTGTTATCTTTAATGTTTGAGCTTGGCCAGGTAGTATCAGTGGATAACTAAAGCATGGAGGTACCTCACTTGAGCCAAATTCTGCATGGGGGTGGGGTGGGATGATCAATACTGTATATAATCATGAGAGGTAATTGTGTCCTTTTTTCTTTCTAGCTTATTGAATTGAAGGTAAAGAGAAAACATTTATTGACATTTTTTTGAGTCCTTGGTTTATTAGTCTCAAACTTTTCAAAGGCATTTTGTTGCATCCTGTCTTTGTGATAACTGAAGACATCTGTTTTTAAATTGGTAGAAGTATTTCAACCATATTCTATTGATACAAAAAATCAATGCAAAAATAAAGATTTTTCAGAGCATTTTAATAGAAATTTCAAAATTAGTGTTGTAACAGATTATTTTTGTAAGCAAAAACCTTCTTGTTGAACAATTTGCATTTGTAAAATTTGCCAGCAAACTAACTAGTGGGTGCAAATTGTTTTGATCACATGACCTATATTGACAACATTGTAGCGTAAATCCAAAAGATGGCTGAGTAAAATTTCCAAATGATTTGAAAATAGATGCTATACTCAAGTCTAAACATTTATGCTTTGGAATATTTTAGCAAAGATTTCTGTATTGCAGATATTAATGTCAGAGTGATTTGCGGAATTGGCCTTTTTAGGTTGCTTTTTAAAGTGTAAAACACTTGGAAAATAACCAGAGTTGTTTTTATGTCTTTTGAGTTGTTTGAAGCACATTGAATATAACCCATACTGAATTAGGGCTACAAAGGTGTGGCATAATTATCCACTAAACAGATGCAAGCTCTTTTACTGTCAATCTGTACAAGTAAATGGAGAGTTTATTTTTTTGGCCAGAGCCATGTGTGCTAATTACTGAGTGACCCATTTCAAAACTTTGTATGAATTAAGGTCTTTATGAGAGTCCTAAGTACTTCAGTATGGTTAAAAAGCAGGAATAGCTTTGAGCACTGGACCACCTCACTGGATCCTGAAGTAAAACCACAGGTTTTTCCAATTTCGATTTGATTTATACATTACTATTAACGCAAGCAAGTTGGGCTAAAATGTATGCTAGGAGCACAGGCAATGATTGCAATTTACATTCTAAAATGAAAACAAGCCTTGTAGAAAAAATATTTTCTCATGCATTTAGCAAATCATGTAGGATGTATTAATAAGTTTACCATAAAACTAATATTGCATGTTAAAATTGGGTTGGAATGGATGTAATTGGGTGAAATTGCAATAATACTGTATTGAAGAAATGTATTGAGCACAGGAAGGTGAAGAGCAGCAATGAATATGTCAAGATCTTTTTCTTTTGTGTATTGGAAGGATTTGATTTTCTTCACGTTTTTTTTCTGAATTTGTCAATTCAGTTGACAGGTGTTTGATCCAGGTATGTTGAACTGCAGGTGGTGCAGTCGGTAATGGTCAGTGCCTCCCCAAACAAATAATTTATGCCATTAAATGATCCCAACCAACTTGAGTTTTCAATATTTGAAATACCTTTTCAAAGCTAGAGCTTGGATTTCCCAAACCCTGATTGCCTCAAATTTAGTGCTAAGTATTGAGGGGCATAGCATGTAGGTTGCTTTACTGTGTGTGGTCCAGAAGTTAAATATATTCCCAAATACTATAGAATACACTTACAAATTGTAAGTGCAACCAGCATTTAAATGGAAGCCTTTTCTACTCCATTATAAAGAGGATTTTTACTTGTGAAATTAACTAATATCTGGCTGAATTGAGAGCACATTTGACAATTTGAAGCACAAGGGGTTTAACAATGCTGAATTGCCTGTGGAATAACTACTAGTGGAATTTTGGGCTCACAGTTGAAAACCTTTCTTAACTATTTGAAGGAGGGTACTTGTGATATTACAAAATGTGCTTATGACACACTGGGCCAGATGACAAGTATAAGAGCATTTGCTAGTATTCAAAGACCAGTTGAGCTGATGGACAAAGGAATGGCAGATGTGTTTTTAATGTAGGTAAATTTGCTATTTTATTCAGATTGAAATTTCCACCAAGAGCATACTTGCTTTCCTAATAAGGAGAGCATATTGAAGTAATCAAATAAATTGAAACTGTTAAAGTTTTTAAAAAAAATGCAATGCCATCATAAAATATATGGCAATAGTGGGATGAGGATTGACAAAACAATCCTATATTGTACAATGTACACCTGTTGCAAAAAACCAGCAGATACCAAATACCTGTTGTTCAGTCACCCAAGTGCATACAAAAACTTGAAATACGGACAATCAATTGGAGATATCAGCCTGGTGTCCTGTGCGCTTTAGAATTATGGATAACTGAATTTTGCCATGCTTGGGAACAAATCCAGCAGAGTTCTTTGAGTTTGTTGCCATAACAGATAATTTTAAAATAATTCATTTTGAATTGTGAAACGTATGCCTGATTGACCAAAAATAGGGAGAGAGGTTTTGGGGTGACCATTATCTAAAAGACTTTCAATGTACGTGTAGCCATTATCAGCAAGACTAATTGAATTTTGGGAAGCCTTTCAATGAGATTTGCCTCACTGAAACAGATTACTTTAATCTTGTATAGATCACTGTGATTATGTTGGAGTGTGGCACGCAGTCAATATTCTTATAAATCTAGGAAGGAATATTGATACATTGAACCCTTTTAAAAGTATACAGATACAAATGAGGCTTCAAAGAAGAGTGCCAAGGAGGATGCAGGTGCTTTAAATTATTTGGTCAGGAGTACAGAATTAAACTTTTTGATGCTTACGCATTTAAGTGATACTAAAGTAAATTAACTCTATTCCCACTATTGTAAATGCTAATTAAATTTATCATAAAAAGGAAGGTCATACCAGAAGTGAAGTCACTTTCTATTACCTTACCAATCTCTCTGTTTATTCTGGTTCTCTACTGTTTGTTTCTGTTCATCAGTTAGTTGGACTTTCTTGATTGCTTTTTAAAATATGAATTGTGGGCTACCATTATAAATTTGGTCAGCCATAGATACCATCCTGGATTCGATGCCATTAGCCTCTTCCACAAGTGCTCTGAGTGTCTTTATCTTAAGGGACTTGAAATATACCTTCCTAAATGTGCTTCAATTGTTGTTTAATCTGGGGGAAGGAAGTGTAAAAGAAAATTCCCCCCTTGTAATTTGAGTTTGATGTCTGCTTCTTTTGACATATGTTTCTTAAGTCTCTTGGATGACAGACCAACCAAACGTTAGGGGAGATGAAGCTTGATAGAAAGTCCATAGATCTTAGACTGATACAGCTGAGAAGGAGGCCATTCATCCCATTGTGCCTGTGCTGGCTTTTTGAAAGAGCTTTCTAATCCGTTCCATTTCCCAACTCTTTCTCCACACATCTGCAAATTTTTCCCTTTCAAGTATTTATCCATTTCCCTTTTAAAAGTTACCTTAAATCTGCTTCCACCATCCTCTTGCCACCTCTGGTTCTTCAGCCAGTTACCTTAGACCTGTCTCCTCAGGTTACTGACCACTGACCACTCTACCACTGGAAAGTTTCCCCTTATTTACTCTAGCAAAACCCTTCATGATTTTGAACACCTCTATCAAATCTTGCCTGAGCTTTCTCTGCTCTTAAGATTTGGAAAAGTCCATGCTGAGTAGTTCTCCCTTCTGCACACACAACCCTCCAATAATCACTGGAGGAGGGGGTGGGGGGTGCGGGGTTGAGTGGGGGAGGGGGGGGTGGTGGGGGCGGGGGGGTGGTCTTGCTCAATCCATTATTCTTTTTCCTACGTAAATGAATTTTCCTTTATATAGCAAAATAAAATTGTGTACATACAGCCCCGGGTGTCTCAAGTTCCTGCACCCCCTTTTAAAATTGTACTGATTTAAAATATATGAACTAATGAACTGTTTTTTTTTACAGTACGTAGTGGTTACAAATAGCAGTTATGACTGAGCTAAGTTATCCAATCATTACAACCTACCTTTCTGTAATGATACAGTTTAAACCCACTTCCCTTCATGAGTCAATCACTTTACTTGACTTAAATTAGGTGATTTTTAACCGCCATCCAGAATTTCTAATCTAGTCTCTGGAAAGTGCTTGAAACTTCCTCTCTCTGTTTAAAATGAAAACTTGAATGTCAATTTGGTATAACAAATCGAAGTCATGAAGTCCGATCTACTGAGATAGCTATGAAGGCTGTCTGCCAAATCACCTGAAACCTTAAAGATCCCACAGTTGATGTGAAAAGTTGCCGTGTTCTAGATTTGCACAGAAGCTCATCACCTGTTTTGCAATAAATGTGGTGGAGTGGTGAGGGCTTCTTTTAATTGCAGGCGATTTCTGGTAATTAAACAGCATGTTCCCTTTTTCGTTTGGTGCTTCCTGGTAAATGAGAGCATGTGAGACCTGTATGGCATCAATTTCCGCAAGTTTCTTTGACAATAATCAAGTTATTTGTAGAATACCTTGTGATCATCGGCATAATTGTGCCCTAAAATGTTTATTCTAGTCAGGTGAGAATGTAAATTTTACTATGGTTTTTAAAAAAGGCGGCAAATTTTTCTTTCGAATTGCTTGTGTGAATGATGTGAAACATCAAATTTATAATGAAACTGCCAATTCCCCCTGCAGAAATGCAACAACTATTCTGTGCTACTGTCAGACTCACTATGTTGAAACATCAATAGTTGAACTCACTGCGGCTGTTATCGCGCCCATCAGCAGCCTGACCCTATTTTCGAGAAAGTGTTTTGTCTGGGAACAGATGTAATAAGCATACCATCTAATCCAGAGTCAACAAGTGGAGATAGATTAGCTGGGTTGGTGGGATACTACAATTGTTTTTTTTTTCTTTTTCGAGTCCTGAAGGGGGCGGGAGGGGCAACATTAAAATTATTCTGGAGGGACCTTTTTAAGAATACATTTTAACCAAGTATTTTTAAAACTTGAAAATTTACTTTATAGTTTTAAAGTCATTTTAACTTTTCAATTCCTATGTAAATTATGTATGTTATGTTTCAGTTTACTGAGCATAGTAGTAGGAGTCATTCACAAGTGATGTTTTGAATATTTTAATAAAATTACATTTGCTTACATCATGCTGAATTTTACTTGTGATTTTAGCAGAGAAAGTGAACATTAATGCCCAGCTATCATTCGGCACTGTAAACCTAAGAACTAGTCAGCTTTGAAGATCTTAGAAGTTAAAGGCACAGCTGCCAAAAATTTTCATTGTCATAATGACTAATAGCAAAATTAAATGATGATCAGTGGAGGAAGGAAATGGAAATCACAACTGAAAAGGGATTAAGGTGAGATGGATGGAGAATGGGAAAAATGTGTCCGAACTAGAGTTCAAAATTGCTGTTACCTTAGCTGAACTAATAAACTTTTAAAATTTCGAACATTTTTTACATCATCGACAAAAATCCTTAATTGGATCATTCGGGTTGTATACTGCAAATTTAGCAGAGGTCAAGTATGCTGCTACTGGTCAGTCACATTGAGTGAAAATATATATATTTAAATGTCCAAATGCAGTTAATTTGATATTTGTACATTGGATCTGTGCAAGGTACCTCAAGATCATATATTTTCTCACCATTGACAGTAAAGGGTCCTGGCTTTCAAAATTTCTCTTCGATGATGATTGTGCGTAACTACCTATTCAGTAGCCTTTGTGTAATGCAATGTCTCATTTGTCTCTTTAGGTCCATCAACCATGTGAACACTAGGAGCAGTGGATAGTAATTCCACCAATATAGTGAGTATTATTAACCTTTCTTTAATTGTATGCTATTATGGCTGGAATTTTTCCTGATTTAGGATAAGACTTGGATAATAATTTCTCTGTCCAGGGAGAGAGATTTTGGTTGCATTTACAGCCGCAAAACCATTTTGTTACAACCACAAATCCAATATTTAAAGAGTGGCAAAATGTTTAGCAATGAATGTACAAGATTTTTAGTGAAATTGAAAGATTCATGTAGTATGTGAACATGAACAGAGGCTTAATTTTTCCTGTTTCTGATGATGGCTTTTCCTCTAAGGCCTTATTAATTCAGTATTTTACATAATTATAATTGCTTGTTTGACCCTCCTTAATGCCATATCCATACCTAGAATTGTGCAATAAGTTTCTGACATGCAAACTCACATGATTGACTGAGACCTCCCTGATTGTTAACTGTTTTTACTATTTAAGCAGGTTGGAGACCTGAACAGAAAGGAAATTCTTGCAGTACTGTGGGTAGGGTTAGGTCATCTTAAATTGTTTAATATTAGTAAGTGGCTGACCTGGTCTTCCTGCATGTTAAATTAACATGCTGTCTAGTTAAAGGGAAAGGAACTTGGCCAAATCAGTACTATTATGTGGTAGAAAAGTAATGCATTGTGTAATTCACTCATCTGCTACTTGTAATGTCTTACATGAGAAACAATTATGGCTACTTAAGGAAATGTTTTTAAGTAACTTTTTTTTCAAATTGTTTAAATCTTTTCTTGTGTGCAATTCTTAGTTTTAAATGCAACTTTTTATTCACTGGGCACACAAACTAGCAAAGTAAATAACTAGTAAAGTCTAATAATTTCTTCTTAAATGGTTCTAACAGTTACAATTCAAGATTTAGGCTTATAGCTCTTCTTACTACACAAATCTTTTTCAAACCAGTTACCAATCCAGATACGTCAACTGATCATCTTTTAATTGGTTGCAGTAGCAGTGTTTTTGTTAGAAGACCCAATTGTCAAGTCAGATTGTGAACTTCTCTTGCCCTACCCCCCCCGGCCACCCTTATCTGTTGGTGGGTGGGCTAAGGGGGGAGGTGGGGGGAAGAGGGAGGGTATCTTTCTCCCAGTCTTTGGATGGGGTCATTCCTCTCGCCCCTGCGGATTCTCCCTCTCACATACTCTCACTTACCCCACTTCGTGCCCCCCCTCCCCCTTTTGACTGATGGAACTCCCATGGAATTTTAAGGGCCATTATCTTTAGTCTCCCAGCCTGGGAGTTGGGAAGAGATGAAAGCACCCCTGCTATTCTGGATTCAGAAAGCTTCCTATACCAATACAGTGTGTTCACTTCCTATACTAGGCCGCCTTAAGATAACTGATATTTGCTGAATTACAGACAAGTTTAACCTCTGGTTCAGGAACAGTTTAGTGGTTTTATGAATTCACCACCATCACCACAAAGTCAGACACCACTTCAGTTTTAAACAGTAATTTTTGTAGTGTCTCCCACACCCTCTTATACTTGTAAAACCTCCTGTTACCTTGCTTCCTGACAGCTTTTGCAGGCCAGTATTGATATTGACAGAAAGGAAATGAAACAAGGGAGGAATTACATGATTGCAAACATAGCAGTGGATACAGAGTGCCACATTATACTGGGGAAATAGAATTTTGGATGCAACCGGGGGTAAGGGCCAAGACTTGTATGAAGGATGCCATCAAGTCTGAAAAGAATGAAAGATGTTGAGATAAGTCAGTAAGCAGCAATTAAATTAAGGCAAGCTTTGGCTTTCAAGTCTTGAAGATTGTAGGAGGAAGGAAATATTGCAGGAGTTAAGTTACATAATTTTAGGTCCTGGGAAAGAAATTGAAGTGGAAAATGTTCAGGTTCAGTTTCAATTTCACCATAGTGAAGCTTAGGGGGAGGAATAAGATAGGAATGTTCGAAATGGAAGCAGAAGTAGGCCATTCAGCCCCTTGAGCCTGATTAGCCATTCATTAAGATCATGGTTGATCTGTTTGTGTTTCAAATTCCAGATCCCCATCTACCACTGATAACCTTGGATTCGTGTTAGGCAAGGGAGTCAATCTACCTCCGCCTTAAAAATGTTCAGTGCTGCCGCCTCCACCGTCTTTTGAGGCAGAGTTCCAAAGTTGCGCAATTCTCTGAGAGAAAATTCTCCTCGTCTCTGTCTTAAAAGGGCAATCCCTAATTTTAAGTGCCCCCTAATTCTGGACTCAAGCACAAGAAGAAACATCCTTTTCATGTCCACCTTGTCAACACCGTTCAGGATCTTACATGCTTCAATCAAATCACCCCTCACTCTTCTAAACTCCAGTGAACAAGTCTAGTCTATCTAACCTTTTGTCATAAGACAACCCGCTCATTCCAGGTGTCGACCTAGTAAATCTCCTCTGAACCGCCTCCAATGCATTTACATCCTTAAATAAGGAGACCAAAACTGCACACAATATTCGAGATGTGGTCTCACCAATGCCTTATATAACTGAAGCATAACTCCTTACTTTTATGTTCAATTCCTCTCGTAATAAAGGATAGCATTCCATTAGCTTTCTTAATCACTTGCCGTACCTGCATACTAATGTTTTGTGACTCATGCACCAGAACATCTAGATCCTTCTGCAGCTTGAAATTCTGCAGCCATTCTCCATTTAAGTAATATTATGCTTTTTTATTCTTCTTGCCAAAGTGAACAACTTCACATTTTCCCATGTTATACTCCATTGGCCATATTTTTGCACAGTCACTGAACCTTCTTATCTGTCTGCAACCTCTTTATGGCCTCTTCACAACACATTTTCCTACCTATCTTTGTGTCATCTGCAAATTTAGCTATCATGCCTTCACTCCCTCATCTAAGTAATTTATATAAATTGTAAGAAGTTGAGGCCCCAGCACAGACCCCTGCGGGGCTTCACTCGTCATATCCTACCAATCAGAAAAAGACCCATTTATGCATACTCTGTTTTCTGCCAGCCAGTCTTCTGTCCACGCTAATATGTTATCCCCTACACCATGAGCTTATATTTCCTGCAATAACCTTTGATGTGGCACCTTATCAAATTCCTTTTGGAAATTCAAGTACAGCATATCTGCAGGCTCCCCTTTATCCACAGTGCATGTTACTCCTTCAAAGATGTGGCAGCATTATTGAAATCTTGGGTGTAATCATGTTTTGTTGAGAGTTGTTGAAGGCAAATGAAGCATTTGTCATGTAGAGAAAACCCACTTCTTTCAATACACAAGCAATGGGATAGATGTGGGCAGTCATTTGAGGTCAAGTAATAGTGCAGCATATAAAGATGGTGTGTGTAGCCATGAAAAGTAAGAAGTGATGGCTGTTGCTTGGACATGTGGCACGTAGAAAATTGAAAGGAATTAGATTTTTATTGCCCCATTAAAGGACATGGAGATGATCAAACCATAGTAATTCAGCTGTTACATTATGGGAGGATTAGAAATTGTGCTGGTTGAAGGCATGCAATCTGAAGGAAGTTAATAATGTAGAGTATATGTGTAAAATTGCTCCAGAATCAAAGTTGGTATTTACAATTAAAGTTATCAATCTTCTGCTAAATGTGCTTAAATGTGACCATCCAGTTATAAAAGTGAAAATGTGATTCATGAGAAGAATGCTTAAGAAAGCTAATCTTGAAAAATGTACTTAATGTTCAACACTTTGATATGTTGTAAATAGCTTCTTCTGTAAAATAACAGCTGCAGCACTGATGTGGAATAAGATCACGGAACACTGGCAAGAAGTTAAGAATGGTGGGGGTGGGGATTCTTTTCACATTAGAGTAATAATTAATAAAAACACAGCTTTCTCAGTTTTTCTGCTTTAGTCTGTCAGCACAGCAGTCATGAAACTCAATATTAAAATGCAATAAATTTTTTACGCTTCATGCAGTTTCACGTCGCTACCATGTAGTAGAAATGTGAGAGGTATTCTGCACTAACAGAATACTTCTGTCAAGCCAAAAAGACAACCGTTCAATGAGCAATGTGGTGTATGAATTTCAGTGCCGGTGTGATGGCAGGCGCGTAGGCTGCCTGTCCCAGTGCTTGGTCGAACAGGCCAAACAGCATGTCCCTTCGGCTGTGCGCAGCAGGCAAAGTACTGACCATCCCCAGCCAGCCCGTGCTCAAAACTCTGAACATGGATAGATTCTGCGATTGTCTTTAGAATTACACTCATAACCAATTTAAAATTCATTTGGGCTCACAATGTGGCTCACTTATGCATGCTAGAATCTACATATATTCATACGCGGGGCGCTGTCCTTTGCAAACAGAATGTGCCCTGGCATTCCACTTTTTTCAAGTAAACAAAAGCTTTCGAGACAATTGTTCCCTATTGCAACGCCTCTACCAATCAGAATCGATTTGCCTGGTTTGAATTTAAACAAAAGCTTGGGGGATAACTGTTCCTCGGTGCATTCTTCATGGTAATACCTCTATCAGTCAGAGTCCACTTGCCAACCAATCAGTGCCCTTTTTTCATGCAGTATTAATTTTTGTACCCTTTGAAATTTGGTGTTCTTGCAAATCTCTCCTGATGAGTGCAAGGCAAAAAGCTTTGACAGCATTTTTTCAGCAAGACTCAAGTTCTGTACTGCCAAGTGACTATGAATAAAAATAAATTTTTCGTGAAGGACTGTTAGTCACAAACTGACACATTCATACATAGTTAAATTTTGAAGGATTTTTTTATCTTATCGTTTAAATACAAACACAGCTGCTTGTAATCTTTTCAACTCTCTTTTCCAACTCCAAAATAAAAAAGCAATGAATGTACAGTGGGTGACGTAATTTCTAATTGCAATAATTAATATCTAATTTCCATGCTTCCCAAAACCATCTGTTTCCCAATGAAATCGCCTGCAGCTTTCAAGGAGCTAGAGTGTTTTTTTTTTCTATTTTTCTGGTCATTTGTGATACCAATAGATCTCTTGTGATGTTATTCACGGGTAGCCTGGAGCATGCTGAGCTGCTAAACTGGCCTTTCCTTTAGACCTACTGGTCGAGTGCTCCTTGTTGAATCCAGGTAATTGAATTTACTTCCCCCTTAATTGCTTCTCAAGGGCAAGTAGAGATGGACAATAAATGCTGGTCCAGCCAGCGATGCCTCTATCCCATGAATGAATAAATAAAAAACTGCTACATGTACAACACAATTAGAATGTTATGATATTGAACATGTAATGGACTAGCAAGTCCTTAGTGCTGGAATTAAAAGCCCTAAGTTAATAGGAGGTCCTGGTTTAGAAGGGGGTTGGACGGTATTAATGTGAAAGCTTGATTTCCTTGTCCACTGTACTGGAAATAGCATAGAAGATTGTAATACATGGGCAATGTTTTGTCTCTGCTGGCTTTTAACTGGAGCAGTCAAAGCCTAATCTTTACTGTCTTGCGCTCTTCCTCACAGTCTTGTATCTTTCTCAGCTTTAGACATTGCATGTTTAAAAGAAATTTGAGCTAAGGTCTTTGACTTATCCACTGCCTGTGGAATAGCATCCATGTTCCAACATCCTTTTGTCAAAGATATTTCTCCTAAGCTATTTTAGACTATTTTAAATTGCTATCGTGGAAATAGTCCCAATTTTGTAAAGTGTCACTTCATAATTATAGTTTCCAACCATGCCATCATCCTGGGTGAACTATGTTGTACACTCTCTATGGCTTTATTGTCCTTTCTATAATGGGATTCCAAAAGCAGACCATACTCCAGCTGTTGCCTAGCCAATGTTTTGTATATATTTATCTTATTTACTTTTGTATTCAATGTCCCTGTGTATAAAACCCAAAATTCTAATGGCCTTTATTATTGCTTATCTCTTCGTACTTGCCCTTTCAGGGAATTGTTTGCTTTCCACAGCCTCTGTTAATATATATTTTTCCATGTATTCCCAAGAAATGTATATTCCCATTGCTTGCTCCCACATGTACCTGCACTAAACTGAATGCAACACTTGTCTGTTCATTTTTCTTAACTGTTTTAGTCTTCCTGAAGCTTCTTGAAGTCAACTTCATTTACAAGCTTCCTACTTTTGTCATTAGCAAATTTCAAGACTCTGTTCCCTATATACAAGGGCAAATTAGCTGTGTATACCTGAGAACAAAAGAGGACCAGCATTGAATCCTGCGAGATACTATTTGCAGCCTTTCCCTAATATGGGCAACATCCTACTTTCTTCCTTTTCATTTAATTTTCTATCCGTTACTAAATTTCCTCTTGTGTCACGTGGCTAATGAGCCTCTTGTGAGACATATGTTTTGAAAATCCATATACACTACTTATATTGAATGACCTCTATCCAATCAGTCATTTCTTCTCAAAATTGACATTTGTCAAACACTTGGCATAGACCAATCTGTGCTAGCTTAAGCTTTATTTTGTACTTGCAATTTTATCTCAAATTAAGGACTCTGAGTTTGCCCAAAACTGACATTTGATGAACTGGCCGACAGTTACCCAATTTATCCTCTCTCTTCCCACCCCTTGATTTCTCCAGTCCAATGGACAATTTACATATCTAATGATTGAAAACTTGTAACCAGTGCCTCTGACTTTCAACTACCTAGGGCTCATTCCTGGTGACTTATACTCGAGTTCCACTTATTTTGTCAGAAGTAATTCCTTTTCTATAATTAATTGTTCTGTATCCTCCGCTAGTATGAAAATGAGGTGAATTTGGGCTGGGTGGCTGCAACTGTGAAATTGAGTGACAATATGTCTTTGTCTTCAATGTCATCTTCCTCTTCCATTACTGCCTGGGAAGGGTGCAATTCATAGGTATCTGAAATGAAAAGATACATGGATTGGATTACAATGAGGGAAGAGGCCAAAGTAAGAAATACATGTTTACATCATCAGAAGCTAGCAAGTCAAAAGAGGTTATCGGGTGAGAAGAGAAGGATTAGGTATGAGGGTACCGCCACCTTCAATGGCTTCAACCCTGCCATGGCCACAATCTCAGTACAGCAGTGTCTTTTCTGTGAGGGTTAGTACATGCAGGCATATCTCGCCCTCTGGCTGTGCACCACATTTTCCTGCACGAGGAAAGGAAGTGTGTCAGTCAGAGTCATGCAATCTTTTTGGTGGTGTGGCAGTCATAGTTGAATAGCTGGAAGTGTGTGCAAGTTGTGTGATCTGGGTTTGAGGCTTGCAACAGTGCTAAGTGTGTGAGGGTAAAGTGAAGCATAGGAATGTTAGATATGAATGCTGATTGTTAGAGATTGTTGATAGCTGAATGATGCGGGCGTGATGAATTGAACAATAGCTGAGGCTGTAGGTGGAGTTGGTGGATATGGCACTTGAAGATGCATTCACTATCCTGCACCAATCATGAGAGATCGCTAACCATATTCTGGCACTATGTCCAAATCCTTGGGACTACATGCTCCTGGTATTGACCTCTGCAGCTATATATTCCCACAGCCTTCTCATCATGTATCTTGAGGGCTTCCTGAGAACAAAAGAGAGATTTCCTCCTTTCCAACTCCTCCAAGACCTCCAGTGCAGCATCTGAAAACCTGATGCCCACGCACTCCCATGGTTAGCTATTCTTCAGACCTTTTCAGATCAGATTCACTTGTAGAACAACTGTCAGCACCAGCTACAATGTACCTCACCTTTGAGTAGTGCAAGTTAGTAATGACATTCGAATGTGTAATGATCTGTGCAGCCAATCGCCAGTGCAGGAAGAGCTGGCTGCATGCACAAATCAACACATTGAGGTAGCATGAACTTTGCGTGTTGTCTGCATTCAACACAATGAGTGCGGGCTCACTGATTATTGCAATCCATATGCTCGTTTTGGAGCTAACCAATTTAACTCCATGCATTCTTAGCCCCACTATCATTTTTCCTTTAATTTTTTTTTTATATTTTGAAGTTAATTCTCTAGATTTTGGCATTGTTAGGAAGGCATATCTCGCCTAGAATGAAGAAGGCAGTGTAGGCATCTGCCACCATCTTAAATCACTAAAGGTATTTGCTAAAACTGTATTTTGCTAGGCCGCTTCAGAGAGTAGTTAAAAGTCAATGTTTGTGCGGGACTGGAGTTCCATAAAGAGTAGGCTGGATAAGGACAGCAAGTTTGCATTCCTAAGGGACATTATTGAAATGTTTGTTTTTTTAATGATTGTTACAGACTGGAGGGGGATTAATTTAAACAGCCCTGATTTTTTTCCCCTCATTACGTGTCTGTAAACAGGTGTTTTTGATTTCTGATAAGTGGTGGTGTGTTTTTGCTAACCCATCAGTTTGGAGTGATCCAATCCTCTATTAAAAATAACCCCCACAGGAAACTCGAGATAAGGTAAAATAAGAGGGTTGGCTTATTTTACACACACCCCTTTTTTGCACTCATACAATAAGAGAGGGATAAGGGAAAGAAAGGGGTATAGAGCAAGACCATGATAAAAATAAGTGTTATGGTTTCAAGTGAATCCGAAGTCCAGAATCAAAAGTCCAATGGCATATTTCGTCAGAGGGTAGCAGGCTGACTTGCCGGGTGATCCGTCTTTCCCAGAAGTGAGGACATCCACAGTGGGAGAACATAAGAAATAGGACCAGGAGTAGGCCATTCGGCCCCTCAAGCCTGCTCCACGATTCATAAGATCATGGCTGATCTGCTCCAGGCCTCAACACCTCTTTCGTGCCAGCTCCTCGTAGCCCTCAATTCCCCGATATTTCAAAAATCTGTCTACCTCCTCTTTAAATACTTCCAGTGATCTAGCCTACACAGCTCTGTGGGTAGAGAATTCCAGACATTCACTACCCTCTAAGAGAAGAAATTCCTTTACATCTCAGTTTTAAATGAGTGTCCCCTTATTCTAAAACTATGTCCCCCTTGTTCAAGATCCCCCCACTGGTGGAAACATCTTCTCAACATCTACCCTGTCCAACCACCTCAGAATCTTGTACGTTTCAATAAGATCACCCCTCATTAATGAATAAAGGCCTAACCTGTTTAGCCGTTCTTGATAAGTCAACCCCTTTATCCCAGGAATCAGCCTAGTGAATCTCTTTTGAACTGCCTCCAATGGCAGTAACAAAAACAGAATTACCTGGAAAAACTCAGCAGGTCTGGCAGCATCGGTGGAGAAGAAATCAGTCAGAATTTCGAGTCTTCATGACCCTTCGGCAGAACTGAAGCATAGTTAGGAGAAAGATGAAATATATATTTCATCTTTCTCCTAACTATGCTTCAGTTCTGCCGAAGGGTCATGAAGACTCGAAACGTTGACTGATTTCTTCTCCACCGATGCTGCCAGACCTGCTGAGTTTTTCCAGGTAATTCTGTTTTTGTTTTGGATTTCCAGCATCCGCAGTAGCTTTTAGCTTTTTGTTTTTATCCAATGGCAGTATATCTTTTCTTAAATACGGGGACCAAAACTGTACACAGTACTCCAGGTGTGGCCTCACCAACACCCTGCAGAGTTGTAACAAGGCTTCCCTATTTTTAAACTCCAACCCCCTAGCAATACAGGCCAAAATTCCATTTGCCACCTTAATTACTGGCTGCACCTGCATACTAACCTTTTGTATTTCATCATGCACAAGAACACCCGGATCCCTCTGTGCTGCACCTTTTTGGAGTCTCTCTCCATTTAAATAATAGTCTGCCTTTTGATTCTTCCTACCAAAGTGCATGACCTCGCACTTTCCTACATTAAACTCCATTTGCCAAGTTTTTGCCCACTCAATCTGTCTATATCCCCTTGCAGACTCCTTATGTGTTCATTGCAACATGCCCTCCCACCTATTTTTGTATCGTCAGCAAATTTGGATACATTATATTCTGCCCCCTCCTCCAAGTCATTAATATAGATAGTAAATAATTGAGGCCCGAAGATTGATCCTTGTGGCACTCCACTAGTTATGTCTTTCCAGCCTGAAAAAGACCCATTAATCCTGACTCTGTCTTCGATGTGTTAACCAATCCTCATTATCTTTAAAGAGGCGCTAATACCCGTGACTGCAGCATTCCTGGCCAAGCTAGCATTTGTTGTCCATCCCTAATTGCCCTTGAACTGTATGCAGAGAGAGCTGGCTGCATGCGTGGTTTACTAGGCCTTTTCAGAGGGCTGTTAAGAGTCAACCACATTACTGTGGATCTGGAGCTACATGTCAGCCAGACCAGGTAAGGAAGACAGATTTCCTTCCCTAAGGGACATCAGTGAACCAGATGGGTTTTTACGATGATAGTTTCACAGTCATGATTATTGATGGCTAGCTTTCAATTCCAGTTGCTGTGGTGGGAATCGAGCTCGTGTCCTCAGAGCATTAGCTTGGGCCTCTGGATTACTAGTCTAGAGACATTGCCACTATGCCACTATCTCTTAAATGTTGGCGCTGTGTTCATTAAGTCAAGTGGAGAACATTTCATCACACTCCTGACTTGTGCCTTGTAGATGGTGGTTAGGCATTAGGGAATCAGAAGGTGAATTACTCACCACAGAATTTCCAGCCTCTGACCTGCTCTCGTAGCTGCAGTATTTATGAGGCTAGTCCAGTTAAGTTTCTGGCCAATGGTAACCCTCAGAATGTTGCTGGTGGGTGATTCAGCAATGGCAATGCCATTGTATAAAAAGGGGGCGTGGTTAATACTCTTGTTGGTGATGGTCATTGTTTGGCACTTCTGTGACATGAAAGTTACTTGGCCCAAGTCTTAACGTGGATCGGGTCTTGCTGTATGTGAGCATGGACTGCTTCATTATCTGAGGAGTTACAAATGGAACTGAACACTGTACCATCATTAGCGACCATCTCTACTTCTGACCTTAAGATAGAGGGAAGGTCATTGATGAAGTAGCTGAAGATAGTTGGGCCTGGGACCCAACGAATTCCTGCCCCAGTGTCCTGGGGCTGAGAAATTTGGGCTGCAACAACCACAGCCATTTTCTTTTGTGCTAGGTGCAACTCCGGGCAGCGGAGAGTTTTCATCCTGATTGCGATTGACTTCACTTTTACTGGGGCTCCTTGGTGTCACCCTTGGTCAAATGCTGCCTTGATGTCAAAGGCAGTCACGCTTAATTCACCTCTGGAGTTCAGTTCTTTCATCTATGTTTGCACCAAGATTGGAATGAAGTCTGGAGCTGAGTGGTGCTGGCTGAACTCAAATGGAGTATCGGTGAATAGGTTATTGGTGAGTAAGTGTTGTTTGATAGCACTATCAATGATGCCTCCTATTTATTTGCTGATAACTGAGATTAGACTGATGGAGCAGTAATTGACCATTTGGATTTATCCTACTTTTTGTGGACAAGACAGGTATGACAATTCTTTACTTTTTCAGTGAGATGCTGGTGTTGTAGCTGTACTGGGAGAGCTTTGCTAGGAGTGCAGCTAGTTTAGGAACACAGGTCTTCAGCCTACAGCTCAAATGTTTGTGTGGCACATAAACTTTCCTGTAGTGCACTCAACCTTTTCTTTATGTCACATAAAGATGGTAAAATTGATTGAAGTCTGGCATCTGTGGGGAAGGGAACCTCGAGTGGAGGCTAAAATGGATCAACCACTCAGCACTTCTGGCTGAAGATGGTTACAAAGTTTATAACAATATAATAGTTAATAGTTTGCTATAAAATTTAATTTCAAACTTCATTCTAAAACGCATTGTTTAATGTTTTCATAAATTAAGAAAACAAATGTTAAAAGTGGTGCAAAGGCCACATTGAATTTTCTACATTTTATAACAAAACAATTGTTTTTTGGGACAAAAACAGAAAATGCTGGAAAAACTCAGCAGGTCTAACAGCATCCGTGGAGAGAAATGCAGGGTTAACATTTCGAGCGCGTATGACTCTTCCTCTCTCAGTTTTTGGGTGTGGGGGCAGGGAGGATGACTGCAGTGTGGGGATCTACAGGTCCAGCAGGAATGGAGAGGTGGAGACGTACGTGCTTTGATTAAGGGAGGGCTTACTGGAATCTGAAAGTAGTTGGCAGGGGTGGTGGAGGGGAGGAGGAAGAAACCGGTGTGTCGTAAATTTTTAAAGAGCTATTCCTTTTTCACATGAAATATTCTAATTGTACCAGTTGTAATTTCATCTGGTTTGATTCCAGACTTTTGTCAATTTCCTTGGTATTCAGAGTAATTGCTGAAATCTGTCTATTCTTGTATCTGGGAATTCCAATGTGTTAAAGCCTAACAAGGTCTCATCGTTGATTGACAGTACAATATTCTGCAGGCTCTGCCTGCTTTTAACTGAGGTTCTATGGTGGGTTAATAACTACATTTATGTATATTCTATAGCTGTCATGCAAATTCTGTACGGTTGAAATTTCTTGTCACCTTTCAGGTTTCCATTGCGATGCATGACCTTGAATATAATGCAACAACCATAATATTTTTTTTTACTCTTTCATGGGATGTGGGCATTGCTGACAAGGCTAGCGTTTATTGCCCATCCCTAATTGCCCTTGAAAAGATGAGCTGCCTTCTTGGACCACTGCAGTCTATGTGGTGTTTTCCCTCTGACACAGTTTGTGTTCCGTTTTTGGGCTTATCTGAGAAAATCTCTCATGTAATTTTTCTTCAGCTTTTAAAACCAACGCTGAACATCATAGACATCATCTCCTTTGAGTTGTCTTTTCAGACTGGTTCATTCTTTGTGTAATTATGGATAATGGGTGATTTGGCAGAGGATAGTGAGACCCAATAATGGATAGTGTGGTCTGCCCCATGTGGACTTGAGTGAAGATAGAGGGAATACCATGGCAAACAAGCAAGATGGGAGAGAGTAAAGGTTTTCTGGACATTACAGTGGATGTTGAGCAAATCAAATTTCAGCCTGACAGTTGATAAGTTGACTGCATTGTTTCGTGCAGTATAAATGCATTTAAATATTGTCGGAATGGCTATTGCCCGTGCTGTTCATGATTGATCGCCCGAAGCTAGATTTCTCTGGATGAGATTAATCATTCTATTTCTTGAACAATCCCTTGAGAGCACCCAATATAGTCACAGTGCCCATTTAATCATCCTAATATAGGCAAAATGCGTCCTGTAAGGTCAATTTAATTCAAAAAGTTCTATTATATGAACAAAATCACTGCATATTCTATTGCAGCTGTAGCTTGGTTTACTTGTTTTTTGTTCTTTGTCTATCCTTTTTGATTTTCCTCCTGTTTTCTTATTTCTCTGTTTTGTCAAGATATCTCCATCACATTGCAAACATTTTCTAGGGAATTTGAGAGCAGGAAAAGTAGTTTCCATCACCATAAGTAAAATATTCCTATTTGTATCAATTTATGTAGAAAAAAATTAAGTTTTGGGGATCACATACGATGCCAATTTTAAGTGGCATAACAGGATGCAGCAAGAGGGGTCCCCAGTGTACATGTTTCCATCATTGTACAGGGATTCTTATTGCACGATTTCTACTTTACAAGCCATAGCTGTGCTCTGTGACAAGGTTCAATTCATTCCAAATGCATTACTACTCTCGCTACTTCTGATCCAACTGAGATTCGCAATGTTGACTAATCTGAATTCAATGAGAATAAAACCCATGTAAAGAGAAATAGTCAGATGAATAAACTACCTGTGAGTCAATTTGTGTACCGTTGGCTTGACTACTGTGAATTAGAAATCTAACCTTGTCATAAAACCTACAACTTTGGAAATATGATATAGAAACAAAATACTGGAAATCTTCAGGGCCATCAGAATTAGGGGTGTAGTTTCCCTAGGTTGTGAAGAATCCACTGCAATAATGATGTGCACAGGAGTATTGATTTTCTTTTTGTAAACTAACATTTAAAATTCTAAGACTGATGAAAAGGTGAAAATCAAATTAAACACTGAGCTTGAAATGACACAAATTCTATCAATTAGAAAGTACACTGTCAAAGAGAGAAAATATACATTTGATTACTGATGAAATATGTAGTTGAAAAGTAGCTTGGTTCTTGTCAGTCTATTGTGTTTTAAGAAAATGTTTCAAAAATAATTCCTGTCAACAATGAAAAGTAGGCTGTTTTTGTTAAGAATATCATAATTTGGGGAAGAAAGAATGGGAAGTCTGTAGTTTGGGAATAGAAGTTGTCTGGTAGCTTTATGAGCAAAGCCTTCAAAATTCTGGTTGGAATCAGGTGGTTGTTGAAAGCATATAAACAATAAAGAAAATTGTACTTACGAAATATGGAAAGCCAGCAATTTCCCCCAGTCTAATACTTAAGCAGCCCAGGTCACCCAAGAAGCTGCAAGTTCTAAATCTGAACATTTCAAAAGAAAGGATGGGGAAGGCTAATAGCTGACTTTGGGGCAGTTTTGAAGTAATTCTGGAAAAATGCTAAATAGGATCTGAATGTATGGGTGAACATGGCTTTTCCTGCTTATGGTATTATTGTTGAAGGAGTAAAGAAATGTAATAATCAAATACTCCAAAAATGTAACTCTATGCTAATGTGAAACATGCGCATTTTCAATTCTTAAAAATACAGGCATAGACTTTTCAAAGAAAGAAATTGTTGAGTGCCATTTGAATGTTTAACCACTGGAAAATTGAAACTAGACTTTGGTATAAAGGGGTTTCACATGTGAATCTGAATAACCATTAGAAAGAAAAGACAAGATTTTGGGGAATCTGTTCTTAGAGGTAATCAAATTATAAATATTTTCTCAGCAAAATGTAACTCTTGGGGATGAAAAAGATTTGATGGTTATAAAGTGGGATTAAAAATTAGTGGCTATCTTTTTTCTCTCTTTATGGCTGGAGCAGGCACAATGGGTTGAATGGCCACTTTCTGTGCTGTAACTTCTCTATGGCTCTATGGTACATGTCAATGGTTTGACACAACTGTAACTACTGTAGGCTGTTCCTGATTTTCTAGAATGAGTCATGGCAGTGTCTGATAGGCATGAGTAATCGGGTTTCAAATTTAGACCATGTTTAGAATTTCTAAATTGGAACATCAGAATGACTTGCCTTGATGTAGAATCAGTGAGATGTTTGCAAACTTCACCTCCGTGTTCATCTATGGAATTGCCGGTTTTGGTATCGAATGCTCTGATTTGGAAAAGTTAGGAAACTCTTATGTGCTTAAAATAAATCACTTCTACAAATTATGTTGAAGTCGACCCATATAGCCTTGACTAAAAAGGATCTGTTGCTCATCTTTATTTAAGAATATGTCTCTAAACTAATGTCCTGATGGATCGTTGTGGACATCACAATACCTGTGATGTCTGGTGTGAACACCTGCCAGTAATATCCATGGAAAATAGTACTCCAAATAACAATGCTTTCATGGAGACGAAATCTCTCCCTGATCCCAAGTACTCCATTGGGGTAAGTGACAGAGATTCTTGGAGGACATGTACCTGTACTTCAGCCAGGAGCAAAGCACCACACATTTTTGTATCCTCGGTCTCACCTTTCATACTTGCTTTACACTTTTCTGCTGTGTTACTTGTTTAAAATGTTAATCCACAGTTAAAATTAATGACCTGTATCAGCGTATTCTTGGGTGCAGTTCTTTTATTTGAAAGTCAGCAGAAAGTAGCGCTGTGCAGCAAATATTTGACTTTATTTGGGATTCTATTTGCCAAAGTTACTCCTGTTGACTGTTAAATACCAATTGTATTATTTGCTACTAGGTAGTGCATTCTATTCATGCATATTGGGAGAAATGAATTTAAACAAATGAAGACAAAGATGTTGCTGTATACATCAATGCGATTACTTAGTTTGAAAATTCATTTTCTGGCAGGCACAGTAATATGTTTTCTTGTCAAACATTGGTGTGAAAGCAGCAGATTTCTGCTCCGTGTTTGTGTTGCTGTTACATGTCTTATTACTTAGTTGTTGGGCAACACATCAACTCTCAGTTACTCTGTGACTCACCACTCAATTGTCTGGAAAACAAGTAGAGCAAAATTTGTTGGTCGTTGGTATTTATCAACACAAGTTTTTAAAAAATCTACACTAATGAAGTACGAAAGTTTCCCATTCAAATAAATGCAGATATGATAGGATGGACAAGATATTGCAGCAACAATAGATGGTATTCTGGGAAGAGGGAATGGCATCCTGTTGGATTTTATTACAGATGACATTAGAATTTCTGTATATTATATAAATTGCTGCTTAAATCTGGTGAATTACATTAACTCTTAGATTGCAGAACTTGTGTGGCAGGTTCTACTGTCTAGAATTTTTTTAAGCTGAAAATGTTTTGAAATTCTGAGATGTAGTTTTCCTCATGGGAATTCCATAGCTGGTGTAAGTCATGATGGTAGAAAATTTAAATGCTTCTCAATGCCTTTTTTTAAAAAAAAGAATGAAGATCTTGTCAATAGCTTTATAGGCTTTACCAGTCACAGGTTGATACCGCAACTAATTAATATTAAAGGCATGCAGTAAAGTAGTGAATTATTTAAGTACAGTGCAAACAAAAATGTCAGCCTGCTGTAAACGGCTTTGAAAATTAATAACTCTCTTTACAAGTCAGAGGTAATTATAGTTTTGCTCTCATGGTGGGGGGCAGTGGGGTTGGGCAGGGCGAGAAAAAACATAGCAAGTGGTGGTGCTGGTTCATAATCTATTTAAATGATTTGGATGTGAGGGCCGATTGTAATATTTCCAAATTTGCTGATGACGCTAAACTGGGTAAGAACGTAAGTTGTGAGGAGGCTTCACGAGGACTTGGACAGGCTAAGCGAATGGGCTAGAACATGGCAGATGGAATATAATGTGAACAAGTGTGAAGTGATTCACTTTGGTAGAAAAAACAGAAAGGCAGAATATTTCTTAAATGGCGAAAGGTTAGGAAGTGCAGGTGTCCAAAGGGACCTGAGAGTCCTTGTTCATGAATCAATAAAAGTTAGCATGCAGGTGCAACAAACAATTAGGAAGACAAATGGTATTTTGACCTTCGTCACAAGGGGAATTTGAGTACAGGAATAAGGATGTCTTCCTGCAGTTGTATAGAGCCTTGATCAGACCTCACCTGGAGTATTGTGTACAGTTTTGGTCCCCTTATCCAAGGAGGGATATACTTGCCATTGAGGGAATGCAACAGATGTTCACCAGATTAATCCCTGGGATGGCAGGATTGTCTTAAGAGGAGAGATTGAGGAGACTGAATCTATATTCCCTTGAGTTTCGAAGAATGAGGAGTGACCACACTGAAACTTCCAAAATTCTTACAGGGCATGGCAGGGTGGATGTAGATAAGATGTTTCCTTTGGCTGGTGAGTCTAAAACCAGGGGACATAATTTCAGGATAAGAGGCTGTTTAAGACCGAGATGAGTAGGAATTTCTTTGCTCAGAGGGTGGTGAGTCTTTGGAATTTTCTACCCTACAGGGCTGTGAATCGCAATCATTGAGCATGTTCAAGACAGAAATCGATAGATTTCTGAAGACTGATGATATCAAGGAATATAGAGATAGTGTGGGAAAGTGGCATTGAGATAGATGATCAGCCAGGATCTAATTGAATGGCGCAGCAGGCTCTAGGGGCTGAATGGCCTATTCCTTTTCCTATGGTAGACCGGATGTGAACATCTTGTTACGCTTGCGTCACATGCCCGTGACCGTATGAAGACAGTGGACATTTGTACCTTTTAAAGGAATATAAAATATCGGCAGTTCACCTTGATGAAATGGAATCCAAGGAGTCAGGTGACTTCTTTTGTGGTTTCTGTACAGGCATAGGGTCAGACATGCCTGGGCGTATCTTGGGGAAGTTACATAAAAATGTAAATGGCCTTACCAGGTGTTGATCATTGCTCCTCTCCATTTCAATTGAAGAGACATAAAGTAACTGTTAGATTCGCTGGCCTCATGAGGGTGGGATTATAAATAAAGACATTTTGGAACAAAACAAAAATACCTGGAAAAACTCAGCAGGTCTGACAGCATCTGCGGAGAGGGATACAGTTGACATTTTGAGTTTGTATGACCGTTCATCAGAACTAAGACATATAGAAATGAGATGAAATATAAACTGGTAGAAGGGGGTGGGACAGGAGAGCTCGATAGGGGGCCAGTGATAGGTGGAAGCCAAGAAGAGACTGCCAAAGATGTCATAGACAAAAGGACAAAGGGGTGTTGACAGTGGTGATATTATCTAAAGGATGTGCTAATGGGGACATTAAGGGTAGCAAGCAGGACAAGCTAGTAGCAGATGGCCCTAATGGGGGTGGGGTGGGGCGGGGGGAAGGGATCGAAATGGGCTAAAAGGTGGAGATGAAACAATAGATTGAAATAAATTTAAAAATAGGAGGGAAAAGAAAAAAATATAGTTGTTAAAAAATTATAAATTATTGGAAAAGGGGGGATCGGTAAGGGGGTGGGGATGGAGGAGAGAGTTCATGATCTGAAATTGTTGAATTCAATATTAAGTCCGGAAGGCTGTAAAGTCCCCAGTCGGAAGATGAGGTGCTGTTCCTCCAGTCTGCGTTGAGCTTCACTGGAACATTGCAGCAGGCCAAGAACGGACATCTGGGCATGAGAGCAAGGTGGTGTGTTCAAATGGCAAGTGACAGGGAGGTCTGAGTCATGCTTGCGGACAGACCGAAGGTGTTCTGCAAAGCGGTCACCCAGCCTGCGTTTGGTGTCTCCAATGTAGAGGAGACCGCATTGGGAGCAGCGAATGCAGTAGACTAAATTGAGGGAAGACATTTTGGAGGCTATTTATGGCTGGAATGTTGATGGGATACCAAGCATCCTCCATTGTGTGATAAATTGGTTAGCCGTCAACTCATTCTGGGGCCAGTGGAAAACATTGATATTATTGTCACATGGAAAACTGGCCAGTGATTGGAAATACCTCGTTAATCCACAAGGACAGCAGTGAGTAAGTCTGGGATACGAAGACTAGGGGAAAGCCATCTCGCCCAGCGCAAGAGAGGACTCTGCCTGAAAAATCCACCATAGGCAGAGAAGTGGGGCTAATTCTTTTTACCTGCAAGGTTATATTCCTTCGTTGCAGAGGCTTGACTGCAACTTCAACTGAAAAGCCAGAAACTAGTTATTGCTTGGCATATGATTGAGTTCATCACCAGAGGCCTTCATTTTTCCTTCCGTGAACTGAAAGAGAATTTCCAAGCCTTTTGGGGAGAGAGTATAATATTGATTCTTGGTGTTAGAGGGGAGTGGGTATTTGTTGTGATTATATTTCAGATGTTGTGAAAATAAACATTTATCCTCTCTTTTGATTTAAGTTTGCAAGAAAGTCTGTTCTTAAAAGTCACAACACACCAGGGGTTGTTGCGGTCAGTCGAGAGGTAGGAAAAAAGGGAAAATTATCCCACATCTCTTCCTTGCCCATATCAAACTCAGTGATCCTTGTGTTGTTTAGCTGACACCACATATCCCAATGTATCTTGTTGATGCTATATAACAGAATAAGCTAAATCACTTTCTGTCAGTGAATCTGACTTCAATTTGTAGAGCTATGACAAAAAAAATCATGACCAAAACGTTTTCATTTCTATCACACAAGCAAATCCTTTGAAAATGGTGCCTCTCATCAAATTTAATTATACTAAACATCAAGGTAAATAGAGCCTTTTGCCCTGTGACAAAGACACAGATCCTGACTCTTAATTTACAATGGGACTGCTTTTTACTCGGTACGTATGGAGAAAAGCTGCCGCTTATCTCTTGCAATTTATTTATAGACACTCCAGTACCCCTCTTACCAATGTTGAGGACATAAATTTCACAACCAGCATTCCCTGTTTGAATGACCGATCATGGAATTAACACTCTAAATGCTGATTCTGTGCCAGTACAACCTTTTCATTTGATTAGTTTGGGGGTAAAATTCCCTGATATCCAATATAGACAAATTACATCCAAGGGTTCATTTTCAAGTTTCAATACTGTGCTTGGAAACTGCTTTGGAACTAAGTTACTTATGCTGTTTTTCTCTCCCTATCCTGCCTTGCTCTCCCCTGCTTTTTTTCTCCTCCCTCGTTCCGTGCAATCTCCCTATTGTTTGCTCTATCCCTTATTTTCTGAGCTCTGCTCTGTGATCGTCCCCCATTTTCCACTTCCTCTTCCTACTTTCTTAGCCTTGTTTCCATCTCCCTTTTTTTTACCACCCCACCATCTTTTCCTCATCTCTCCTCACTTTCCATTTTATCTTTGAACTTAGCCTCTTAATTTAAAACATATAGCTTTTTCTGGTTGAATTTAATAGTAACTGTGAAGCCCTTTTGACATACTAATTCCCCATTTTAAATGAAATTTAGGTTTTTGAAGTAGAAATTAGTGTCATGTGTGCGATGTGCACTTTCCTAACTGTGGCTTGCTTTTCCTTGCATTTCAATTCCTAGTCATGCCTAGAAAATGTAATGCACAGTCTGTAGTAACACACTTAAAGTGACCATCCAGTCTTGTAGATAAATGCAGAAAATATATAAACTTTTTCTTGTAAAAGGAAATCCCAAAGTATTCTATAAGCACATCAATAGTAAAAAGGTGGTAAAAGGAGGAGTAGGGCTGATTAGGGACCAAAAAGGGGATTTACACATAGAGGCAAAAGGCATGGCTGAGGTGTTAACTGAATACTTTGTATCTGTCTTTACCTACGAGGCAGAAGCTGCCCAGGCCATGGTGACAGAGGAAGAAACTCAGTCTAGAAGGGTTTAAAATTGATAAGGAGGCATTGGATAAGCTGTCGGTACTTAAAGTTGATAAGGCACCGGGACAAGATGAGATGCATCCAAGAATATTGAAAGACGTGAGAGTGAAAATTGCAGAGGCACAAGCAATAATCTTTCAATGTTCCCTGGATTCGGGAGAGGTGCCGGAGGACTGGAGATTTGCAAACATTATGCCTTTGTTCAAAAAAGGTTGTAAAGATCTGCCCTGCAATTACAGACCAGTCCGTTTAACTTCGGTGGTGGGGAAACCTCTAGAAACAATTATTCAGGATAGAATTAATAGTCACATGGAAAAATGTGGATTGATTTGGAAGAGTCAGCATGGATTTATTAAAGGAAAATCGTTTCTAACTAACTTGCTGGAGCTTATTGAAGAGGTAACAGAGATGGTTGATGAGGGCAAGGCAGTTGATGTGATGTATATGGACTTCCAAAAGGTGTGTGATACAGTGCCACACAACAGACTTGTGAGGAAAGTTATAGGTCATGGAATAAAAGAGACAGTAGCAACGTGGATACAAAATTGGCTGAGGGATAGGAAACAGAGAGTAATGGCTAATAGGTATTTTTTGGGCTGGAAGAAGGTTTTGTAGTGGAGTTCCCCAGGGGTCAGTATTGGGACCCTTGCTTTTCCTGATTATATATAAATAATCTAGATCTTGGTGTGCAGGCGACACAAAACTTGGGAGACTTGTAAACTGAGAGGAGGACAGTGTAGAACTTTAAAAGGACATTGACATATCGGTGGAGTGGGCAGATAGGTGGCAGATGAAGTTCAATGCGGAGAAGTGTGAGGTGATACACTTTGATACAAAGAATATGAGAAGACAATATAAAATAAAGGATACTATTCTAAAGGGTGTGCAGAAGCAGAGAGACCTGACTGTATATGTACATAAGCCATTAAAGGTGGTAGGACAGGTAGAGAGATCTGTTTCTAAAGCATTCAGTATTGTAGGCTTCATTAATAGGGGCATAGAGCAGGGAGGTTTTGATGAACTTACATATGATGCTGGTTAGACCTCAGTTGGAGTATTGTGTACAGTTCTGGGCACCACACTATGTGAACGCATTGGAGAGAGTGCAAAAGAGATTTATGAGAATGGTTCCAGGGATGAGACACTTCAGTTAAGAGGAAAGATTAGAGAAGTTGGGACTGTTTTCCTTGGAGAAGAGAAAGCTAAGGGGAGATTTGAAAGAAGTTTTCAAAATCATGAGGGGTGTGGACAGAGCAAATAGGGAGAAACTGTTCCCGCTCATAAACAGATCAAGAACTAGAGGGCACAGTTTTAAAGTGTTTTGCAAAAGAAGCAAACGCGAGGTGAGATAAAACTTTTTCACACAACGAGTAGTTAGGGTTTGGAATGCACTGCCTGGAAGTGTGGTGAAGGCAGGTTCGATTGAGGCATTCAGGAGGGCATTGGATGATTTATTTAAATAGAAACAACGTACAGGGTTACGGGGAAAAGGCAGGAGATTGGCACTAAGTTAAAATGCTCAGAGAGCTGGTGCAGACACGATGGCCGAATGGCCTCCTGCGCCGTAACAGTTCCATGATTCTGTACTTTGAATTGTGACCAAACTCCTATTATCATGACTTTGTCTGCCACGTATAGTTGCTTCTTCTTTGCTTGGAATGGTTAGCTTAAATAATTTCAATTCGTATCTGAGTGTCTCAATTTATCACTGGAGGTAAATTCAGCAACAGTGAATTGGAATATTCAGGGTTTGTACTACTTTCCTGCTTTTTTGTAGGAAAAACGCTTGCTCTTTTGGCAATTGGATTAAAAAGATCACAATGGCCACTGACCGTGCAGTATATATGAGGAAGGTCATGAGCGAATATGCTCATTATTTGGATTTTCACAAGCAGTACAGCTGAAGTTTTTTAGAACCAGTACTAAGCTGAATAATCCTCTGTTATTTTCCTAAGCATAATGTGTGTAATTTACAAGGAGAAATAATTGAGTTTGTTTCATTTATTGATAGCAGAGGCTGTCATTTTATTGAACTGAATTAATTCCCTATATTTGCCCGACGTGAAATAATTTTATTTTGTAACTTGTGGCTGATCAAACCTTAAAAATTATATAATGCTAGAAATAATGAAATTAAATAGATTGTAAACAACTTGCAATTCAATATTATTTCCCTGTTGTGCTATCTTTTTGTACGTTTCTGTTAGGGCTGATTGGGAAGTTTAAATACAATTGCTTTTCCATCATTTGAAGAAGTGAGATTTTAAATTGTGGTTGTTGCCATAGCTGCTGAAACCAACGTTTTACACCGCACTTAATTAGCTTCAAATTATGGTGAAGTCTGAGCAAGTCCAGTTGTGACTTATGCCTTCAGTGAAGCTGTTAATATTTTCATGAAAGTGTCTGAAAATTTGGGGCTTTGCCTTGAAGATAAACTGAAAAACAGGAATTGTTAAGAGCATGTTAGAAATGTGAAAAGTTATAATCTTAGTATTATTTAACCTTTCACATCTAAGTGGGGTTTTATACGAGGATGCTGTTTAAGTGTTATTGAAGGTACTTTACACATCCTTAATTGAACACCAGATTCTCCAGTTCAGTGATATGCTCATATTTTGAGTTTCATTTTGCAATAGGAAGCAGGGTGTGCTGTTTTAATGTTGCTTGATTTTGATGACAAAGGTAGGAGTAAGTGTTCAAAACTCATTCTTAAGATTAGCTCACAAATCCTTTATGAATAGTTTAGAAAAAATACAGTACCAATCAACCTTGTGGGATGTTGTTTACAGGGAGTGGAAACCATATATAGTGTTTGGGGTAGAGTACTGTGTAGGTGGAAATTGAGCCAGAGTGCGCAGAAATAGTTTCTTTATGGCTGTATCAACACTATCCATGTCATGATCAGGCTTCTTCCTGTAGTTATTTCTTATGGACAGGTGAGCAAAGCACTTATGAGCGCCTTTATCATTCTGAAAGGCCCCAAGGTACTTCACAAGAGCTTTTCCAAACAAAATTGGACACTGCGCCACGTTTGGTGATATCGGGACATATGTCAAGGAGGTATCCTTTAAGGAGTATCTTCAAAAAACAGGAGAGAGACGGAGAGGTTTAGGGAGGGAATTCCAGATATGTAGTCAGAGACTCATCTCAGGGTCAAATATGACACCAAGGTTGCAAATGGTCTGGCTCATCCTCAGACAATGGCCAGGGAGAGGGATGGAGTTGGTGGCTAAAGAGCTGAGTTTGTGATGTGGACTGAAGACAATGGCTTCAGTCTTGCTAATGTTTAGTTGGGGAAAATTTCTGCTATCCAGTACTGGATGTTGGACAAGCAGTGTTACAACTTGGAATCAGCCAAAAGAGGTGGTGGTGAGGTGGAGTTGGGTCATAGCGTACTTGTAGAACCTGATGCATTTCAGATGATTTTGTTGAGGGGCAGAATGTGGATATGAAATAATAGAACCTTAGAAAAGCTACGGTGCAGAAAGAGGCCGTTCAGCCCATCATGTCTGCGCTGGCCAAAAAGAGAAAGCAGAAACTAGCTGCTCATTTTGATCCCACTTTCCAGCACCTGGTCCGTAGTCTTGCAGGTTACAGCACTTCAGATACATATCCAGGTACTTTTTAAATGAGTTGAGCATTTCTGCCTCAACGACCAACTTAGGCAGTGAATTCCAGACGCCCACCACTTTCTGCGTGAAAAAGTTTTTCCTCATGTCCCCTCTAATCCTTCTAACCATCACCTTAAATCTATGCCCCCTGGTAATTGATCCCTCAGCTAGTGGAAACAAGTCTTTCCTGTCTACCCTATCTAGGCGGCTCATAATTTTGTACCCCTCAATCATCACCCCTCAGCCTCCTCCATTCTAAGGAAAACAATCCCAGCGTACTGAATCTTTCCTCATAGCTGAAATTTCAAGGCCTGGCAACATTCTTGTATATCTCCTATGTTCTCTCTCCAGAGCAACATGTCCTCCCCGTAATGTGGTCTTTCCTGTCTGCCCTATCTGGGCTGCTCATAATTTTGTACACCTCAATCGTCACTCTTTAGCCTCTGCTGTTCTAAGGAAAACAACCCTAGCCTATCCAATCTCTCCTCATTGCTGCAATTTTCAAGCCCTCGCAACAAAACATGCAAATGTGATGTGAGTGCTTTGGGTCTGGATTGTACTGTATGTAAGTGTGGTGGAGACAGGTTCACTCGAGGCATTCAAGAGGGAATTAGATGATTATTTAAATAGAAGCAATGTGCAGGGTTACGAGGAAAAGGCAAGAGAATGGCACTGAGTCATAATGCTCATTTGGAGAGCCAGTACAGACATGATAGGCTGAATGGCCTCCCCCTGCACTGTAACAATTCTGTAATTCTTGTTACTCTCCTCTGCACTCTCTCCAGAGCAATTATATCCTTCGTGTAATGTGGTGACCAGAACTGTGTACACAATTCCAACTGTGGCATCACCAGTGTTTTATACAGTTCCATCATTACATCCCTGCTTTGTATTCAATACCTTGCCCAATAAAGGAAAGCATTCCATATGCTTTCTTGACTACATTGTCCACCTGTCCAGCCACCTTCAAGGACCTGTGGACGTGCACTCCTCAACTCCTCTCAATAACTTCCCGTTTACTGAATATTCCCTTGCTTTGTTTGCCCTCCCCAAATGTATTACTTTACACTTTTCCAGATTGGATTCCATTTGCCACTTTTCCGCCCACTCAACCAAATCATTGATATCATTCTGGAGTGACTCCTCTTCACTGTCGACTACATGGCCAATTTTTGTGTCATCTGCAAATTTCCCAATCTTGCCTCCTACGTTTAAGTCTAAATCATTACTATATACAACAAATAGCAAGGCTTCCAACACAGAGCCTTGTGGAATACCACTGGAAACTGTTTTTCATTTGCAAAAGCATCCATCGACCATTACCCTTTGTTTCCTGTCACTGAGCCAATTTTGGATTCAACCTGCCACTTTCCCCTGTATCCCATGGGATCTCACTTTCCTGACCAGTCTGCCATGTGGGACCTTGTCAAATACCTTACTGAAATCCATGTAGACAACATCCACTGCACCACCCTCATCAATCCTCCTTGTTAGTTCCTCAAAAAATTCTATTAAGTTAGTAAGACACAATCTTCCCCTAGCAAAAACCATGCTGACTATCCCTGTTCTCAACCATGCCTTTCTAATTGACAGTTTATCCTGTCTCTCAGAATAGTTTCCAATAATTTGTCCGCCACCGAAGTCAGACTGACCGACCTATAATTTTCTGACCTATCCCTCGCATCCTTTTTAAATAATGGTACAATATTTGCAGACGCCCAATCCTCTGGGACCTTGCCTGTACCTAGTGAGGTTTGGAAAATGATCCTCAGAGCACCCGCTATTTCCTCCCTGGCTTCCTTCAACAGCCTGGGATACAATCCATCTGGCTCTGGTGATTTATCCACCTTCAAGGATGTCAGTCTCTCCAGGACTTCCTCTCTCACTATGTTTATTGTATCTAATATTTCACACACCACCTCTTTAACTAGAATGTCTGCATCATCCCTGTCCTTAGTGAAGGCAGAGATAAATTACTGATTGAGAGCCCTGACAACATCTTCTGCATCAGCCCACAAGTTACCATGTACATCTTGTGATAGACCCTATCTTTTCCCTAGTTATTCTCTTGCTCTTAATGTACTGCTAAAACATTTCAGGATTTTCTTTGATTTTACCTGCCAATATTTTTTCGTATCCTCTCTTTGCTTTCCTAATTTCTATTTTTACTTATTCCCCCCGCGTACATTCTATACTTCTCTCGGCTTTCTACAGCACTAAGTCATTTGTGACTGTCATAAGCTTTCTTTTTTTGTTTTATCTTGGCCTGTATGCTTCTGGATAACCAGGGGGCTCTAAATTTGGCAGTACCGCCCTTGTTCTTTGAGGAGACACGTCTACACTGTGCCCGTAGAATCTCGCCTTTGCCTCCCACTGATTTGACACAGCTTTTCCTTCTAATAGCTGCATCCAGTCCACTTGCCAGCTTACCTCGTAGCTTTGTAAAAATTTGTCTTCCCCCAATTTAGGATTTTTACTCCTGTTCTATCTTTGTCCTTTTCCATAATAATGCTAAATCTAACTATATTATGGTCATTATCTCCAAAACGATCCCCCACTGCTGCTTCATCCACTTGCCCAGCTTCATTTCCTAAGACTAAGACTAAATCTAGAATTGTGCCCCCTCACATTGGGCTTGTTACATGCTGGCTAAAAAAAGTTCTCTTAAACTGCATTCAAGAGTTTTGCACCCTCTGTGCCCTTTACACTGTATCCCAATTGATATTGGGGTAGTTGAAGTCCCCAACAATTACTACCCTATTGTTTTTACACTCAGAAGTCTGCCTACAGATTTGCTCTTCTAACTCCCTTCCACTATTTGGGGGTCTATAGCACACTCCTAGGAGTGTGACTGCCTCTTTATTTCTGAGCTCAACCCATATGGCCTCATTTGATGCTTCATTTAGTATATCATCCCTTTTCACAGCTGTAATTGACTCTTTAACCAATAATGCTACACCGCCACCCAGAGAAGCAAGAATAGATCCTTGGAGGACTCTAGAGGTAATGGTGTCGGGGGCAGGGGGATGGGTGGGGTGGGTGGTGGTGGTGGGAGATGAGAAACCATTGCACGGGGTTCTCTGGCAATGACTGGATTGGTAAAGATGGAACCGGGTGAAGACAGTCCCATACTGCTGGATGAATGAGTGGCATGGGAGGAGGATGGATGTGGTCAACTGTATTAAAGGCTGCAGGCAGGCCAAGAAGGATAGTTTACCATGATGGCAGTCAAATACTAATTTGGGATTTTGACAACTGTTTTTGTACTGTGGCGAGGCAGAAACCCGATTTTGCCTGGTGAACTTGAAGAGAGGGAAATGGCGGAGGCTGCTAAACAGATGGTTTCTATTTGTGACAAAGCCCATGAGCTCCTTGCATGTATTGGCGGTGAGGCTGGAGGAGGTGGGGAAAGAGATCCAAAGGAACCATGCCACCAGCATGTTGGGTAGACACCTTTCTAATCTCAGTGATTTCAAATCGATTTGAGTTTTTTTTAAAAGGAATTCTCTTTAGTTTGTGAGTTTTGAAACCTTAAAAAAAAATGCTCATAATCACAACAATACATAATACATAAAAGAACAAGTGAAGAGGCACTGAGTAGTGTGCATAACTCCGCCATGCTGTTAATGTTGTTGCAATTACGCTGTTTTTCCTTGAAGCTTTTACTTGCCTGGTGATGCTCTGTCACTACAAAGCTGAAAAAAATAAATATTTTGATTAAAAGCTTCCATCTCATGGAGGAGGCTTCAGGCTAATCGACATCCAACAACCTGCTCTGAAAACTCTGTTCACATTTTGACAGCTGAGACAATCCACAACATCCTAAAACAAGCAACAAAATTCTAAACCAAACAACCCACAACATTCTTTAAAAAAAATTCAATTCACCCTATCTCCCAATGTTAACGGATCCTTTTAAAAAAAAAAATTCTAGGATCTAGATCAGCATTTTCAGAAAATCTAATTAGCTATTTCTCGAGCTGTACCCTATCTCTGTGCCAAGTTTCATTGAAATCCATCCATTAGTTTTGAGATATATTGTTTACAAATTGACCAACGAGCAAGAGCAAAAATATTACCTCCTCCCCCCTTCAGGGGTGGATGTAATAAATAGGTTTTCATAGTTTTCTGTTGTAGTTTTAATCTTTATCTAGAGAGAGAATTTTGAGTTGCTTACAAAAATATAATATCTGAAAATCATGGTTTTGCCTGTCCTTGATGTTGAGCTTTTTTTCTGGACCTTTGTTCCTCTATGGTTCTCACTGTTTGGTTTAGTTCCTTTCCCACCTGCATCACCGTACATTTTTCCTGCTCCTGAATGTGGGTGACAGTCATGGGGAGAAGGAGCTTGAAATATTGATTCCGGTCATGGGAAATAAGGCTAAAAATGAACCGGAATTTAAGCTAGGCCAGGACGGATGGTCACCGGTGAAGGTGGAGGTGGTAGGGGGAAATGGTATTTTGTTGGAGGATAAGTGTAATTATACGAGTTGAGGGTTTGAATTTTGGGCCGAGATCAGAGGATGTGGAGCGATGATGTTTGTTTCTTCAGAAACCTTCTTCTCAAAATATGTGTGACACTGGCAAAGCCATTTTTTATTCATTCACTCATGCGTTGTGGACGTCACTGGCAAGGTCAGCATTTATTGTCCATCCCTAATTGCCCTTGAGAAGATGGTCAGCTGCCTTCTTGAACCACTGCAGTCTGTGTTGTGAAGGGACTCCCACAGTGCTGCTATGTAGGGAGTTTCAGGATGATGAACCAGCGATGATGAAGCAATAGCAATATAATTGCACGTCAAGGTGGTGTGTGACCTGAAGGGGAACGTGTAGATTGTAGTGGTCCCACGTACCTCCTTAAATCACTAGCTTGCAGCTTCGCACCCCTTTGTGGAGAAAGAAAAAGCTTTGCACTGTTCTTTCTTGCATTTAATCTATATGTATGTCTACTTGTTCTTGATCACAATCAGTGGAAGCTATTTGTTTCCATCTGCGCTGTCATATTCCTTGATAAATGAACACCTCTATTAACTTGCTGGAAGTAGAAAAATATAGGTTGGTGCCATTCATGAAATATCAGTAAGAAGTTAAAATTGATTAAAAACACAAAAGGTGTTTGCCTTGCATGGGAGAAAACATGGAATTTCAGAAGGAAAACAATGATGCAAGAGTCATCCAGAGACCAGAACTTGAAATTGCATACAAACACAAATCTGTTTTTTACAAAACCATATTCACTTTATCAGATAGAGGGCGCGATGAGATGTCTATAATTGAAAGTTCTATCATTGTGCCACCTGTAGGAGTAAGAAACCATTGCAGGAAAATGTTCACACTTTTACAATGAGATTTTGTGCAGGTTGACAGAAGTTTTCAATGTAACAATAGTCTTTGTATTGATTTTTAATATAATACTGAATTATTTGCTCATTTAGATCAAGTCTAGGTACACACATCAGTAAGTTAAATTTACCCTGGTCTGCTGCTAACTGAAAAATTTCAGTGAATTGACTGATGCTTGTTAAATTGGGATTGAAGGATTTCACATATTTGAGTGCTTAATTTTTCAACTAATTATTCATTCTTACTTGGTAGTTGCTGACTGATTTGAGCTGCTTTTGATTCATGTTTATGCAATTTTGAAGTTGTGAGTTATAAGCCAATTTTTCGAGGTGTGCCCTAACAAAGATTTGTTGATAGAAAAACTTGTGGCACAGAAGGAGGCCATTTGGCCCATTGTGTCTGTGCTGGCCGTAAAAGAGGTATCCAGTCTAATCCCAATTTGCCAAACCAGGAAGTGGCTGATTTCCAAAGAAGAGTCATATTTGACTTGAAACGTTAACTCTGTTTCGCTCTCCATAGATGCTGCCTGACCTGCAAGTTTTTCCTGCACTTCTATTTTTATTTTCGGAAGTGGCTGAGCTAACTGTCTGATAATTTTACCCGAAATATCGGCTTCAATTGATTAGAAAAATCTTTTGCAGCTCTGCTGCTCCAAAAGTATTTTACAAGATACTGTAGTTTCAAGAAATCTGAAGAAACGGGCCATCCTGGGATGCTAGAAACAGAAGTCTGCCAGAAGTTCCTTTGAAGGACATATTATTTTAGGCCATTTCTGCATCATCTTGAACTTCTGGTAGCAGTTGTGTTGTTAATGACACTTTGTGCCAAATTCTTTGTGCAAAAAAAGAAATTGTTGCCAGTACTATTACTGGCACCAATGTTTCCCATAGGATTCCTCCAATCTAACATCACAAGGAGAGGCATACCTACAGTGAGATGTCAGGTAGGTTTGGCTGCACAGAAGATGATTTGTGCCAGCATACACGCATTTGCCTCTGGAGATATCAATGCATCTTGTTTAAGAGACAATTTTTTTTATGCATTCGTGGGATGTGGGTGTTGCTGGCTAGACCATTTATTCCCCATCCCTAATTGTCCTTGAGAAGTTGGTGGTGAGCTGCCACCTTGAATCACTGCAGTCCGTGTGATGTAGATACACCCACAGTGCTGTTAGGGAGGGAGTTCCAATATTTTAATCCAGCAACAATGAAGGAATGACAATATGTTTCAAAGTCAGGATGGTGTGTGGCTTGGAGGGGAACATCCAAGTGGTGGTGTTCTCATGTGTGTGCTGCCCATGTCCTTCTCGATGGTAGTGGTCATGGGTTTTGAAGGTCCTGCCTAAGGAGCCTTGGTGAGTTCCTGCAGTACATCTTGTAGATGGTACACACTGTGGCCACTGCGTCGGTGGAGGAGGGAGTGAATGTTTCTGGATGGGGTGCCAATCAAGTGGGCTGCTTTGTCCTGGATGGCGTCGAGCTCCTTAAGTGTTGTTGGAGCTGCACTCATCCAGGTAAGTGGAGAGTATTCCATCACACACCTGACTTATGCTTGTAGATGCTGGGCAGGCTTTGGGGAGTAGGAGGTGAGTTATTCACCACAGGATTCCTAGCCTCTGACCTGCCCTTGTAGCCACAGTATTTATATGGCTAGTGCAATTCAGTTTCTGGTTAATGGTAACCCACAGGATGTTGATAGCGGCTGATTCAGTGATGGTAATGCCATTGAATGTCATGGGGAGATGGTTGGAATCTCTCTTGTTGGAGATGGTCATTGCCTGGCACTTGTGTGGCATGAATGTTACTTGCTACTTGTCAGCCCAAGTCTGGATATTGTTCAAGTCTTGCTGCATTTGGGCATGGATTTCATCAGTATCTGAGGAGTTGCGAATGGTACTGAACATTGTGCAATCATCAGCGAACATCCCACTTTGACCTTATGATGGAGGGAAGATCATTGATGAAGCAGCTGAAGATGATTGGGCCAAGGGCACTCCCCTGAGGAACTCCTGCAGTGATGTCCTGGAACCGAGTTGATTGACCTGCAACAATCACAACCATCATCTTTTGTGCTAGGTATGACTCCAACCAGCAGAGAGATTTCCCCCTGATTCCCATTGACTCCAGTTTTGCTAGGGCTCCTTCATGGCTCACTTGCCTTGATGTTAACTCTCACCTCACCTCTGGAGTTCATTCCATGTTTTTGACAAGGCTGTAATGAAGTCAGGAGCTGAGTGATCCTGGGGGAAACCAAACTGACTGTCAGTGAGCAGGTTATTTCTAAGTAAGTGCCGCTTGATAGCACTGTCAATGACCCCTTCCATCACTTAACTGATGATCGAGAGTAGACTGATGGAAAGGTAATTCACTGGATTGGATTTGTCCTGTTTTTTTTGTGGGCGGGACAGACCTGGGCAATTTTCCACATTGCTGGGTGGATGCCAGTGTTGTAGCTGTACTGGAACAGCTTGGCTAGGGGCACGGCATGCTCTTGGGCACAAGTCTCCCCTACTATTGTTGGAATATTGTCAGGGCCCATAGCCTTTACACTATCCACAGCTTTAAGCCATTTCGTGATGTCATGTGGAGTGAATTGAATTGGCTGAAGATGGCATCCGTGATGCTGGGGACCTCTGGAGGAGGCCAAGATGGATTATCCACTTGGCACTTCTGGCTGAAGATTGTTGCAAATGCTTCAGCCTTATCTTTTGCACTGTTGTGCTGGGCTCCCCCATCATTGAGGATGTGGACCCTCCTCCTTCAGTGAATTGTTTAATTGTCTACCATGACTGGATGTGGCAGGACTGAAGAGCTTAGATCTGATTTGTTGGTTGTGGGCATTGCTTAGCTCTGTCAATTGCATGCTGCTCACGCTGTTTGGCACGCAAGTAGCCCTGAATTTTAGCTTCACCAGGTTCATGCCTCATTTTTGGGTATATCTGGTGCTGCTCCTGGCATGCCCTCCTGCACTCTTCATTGAACCAACTCCTGGCTTGGTGGTAATGATAGAGTGGGGGATATGACAGACCATAAGGTTACAGATTGTGGTTGACTACAATTCTGCTGCTGTTGATGACCACCGCAGCTCATGGTTGCCCAGTATTGAGTTGCTAGATCTGTTTGAAATCTATTCCATTTAGCATGGTGGTAGCGCCACACAACATGACGGAGGGTATCCTCAATGTGAAGATAGGACTTCATCTCCACAAGGACTGTGTAATGGTCACTCCTACCGATACTGTCATGGACAGATCCATTTGCGGCAGGCAGGTTGGTGAGGATGAGGTCAAGTATGTTTTTCTCTCTTGGTTCCCTCACCACCTGCTGCAGACCCAGCTTAACAGTTATATCCTTTAGGGCTCGGTCAGTCGTGGTGCTACCGAGCCACTCTTGATGGACATTGAAGTACTCCACCCAGAGTACATTCTGTGCCCTTGCCACCCTCAGTACTTCCTCCAAGTGGTGTTCAACATGGGGGAGTTCTGACTCAGTAGCTGGGGAGGGGTGGGTGGGGATTGATGTTGCAGGTGGGTGGAGAGTGTGGTGGTTGGTGGGGGGGGGAATGGTACGTGGTAATCAGCAGGAGATTTCCTTGCCTATGTTTGAACTGATGCCATAAAACTTCAGGGAGTCCAGAGTCGATGTTGAGGCTCTCACTTCCAACTGTATATTAATGTGCCACCACCTCTGCTGGGTTTGTCCTATGGTGGGGCAGGACATACCCAGGGATGGTGATGGTGGTGTCCAGGACGTTACCTATAAGATATGATTTGGTGAGTATGACGATGTCAGGTTGTTGCTTGACTAGTGTGTGAGACAGCTCTCCCAATTTTGGCGCAAGCCCCCAGATGTTAGCCAGGAGGACTTTGCAGGGTCGACAGGGCTGAGTTTGCCATTATCGTTTCTGGTGCCTAAGTCGATGCTGAATGGTCCGTCTGGTTTCATTCCTTACGGTCTTCATCACAGTTTGATACAACTGAGTAGCTTGCTAGGCCATTTCAGAGAGCATTTAAGAGTCAGCCACATTACTGTGCGTCTGGAGTCGCATGTAGACCAGACTAGTTAAGGACGACAGATTTCCTTCCCTAAAGGACATTAGTGAGCCAGATGACTTTTTAACAACGATTGACAATGATTTCATGGTCATAATTAGACTCGTAATTCCAGATTTTTATTGAATTTAAATTCTGCCATCTGCTGTGGTTGGTTCAAACCTGGGTCCCCAGAGCATTACCCTGTATCTCTGGTTTACTAGCCCAGTGACAGTGAATTGGTGAATACAAAAGCTGCTCTTCAGAAAGGAAACTGGCACAGCCAACTGATATCTTATCTTCTATGTCAATTTATGCTATGTGAATGCTTGACCCATGCGAATCACTGTGCTAATTTGAGTGATATTACATGAAACAAGGGATGTCAGAATGATCAACAACCAGCATATCCTGATTGGCTGCATCTTTCAAGGTGCTACAGGCTTTGGAATACCTCGCTGGCAATGACTGTGGGTAACAGTCTTCACGGCTCTGAGTCACCAGAAAGGATAGCCTTGTTTGCAGCTATACAAGCAGTATAGGGCTGGTGTATCTCGTTATGATGTTTAGCTGCAGCTCTAGCCCCAACTCCACCTCCTTGCAGTCCTGCTGCGGTGGTGGCCATGGCAACGTTCTATGGAATGGCTCACAGGGTCACTCTACTTGCAGCACTTTATGCAGCACCAGCTCCACTTCAGGCACAAAATGGGGGCTTGGGGCTGGTCTGCTCCATCACTTGGCTGCAGATTTATGTCTGTACATTGAATTTCCTTTACTCATATTTATAAGCAGTGTTTTCCTTCAACCTTGGCACAGCCTTTAATGGGCTGATTTGATTGTCAGTTTCCCACTGCTAGAATGTTCCCATCACATTGAAGCTAAGTATAATTACATAAATGACTATCTTCAAAGAGTTGAGTGCTAAGAGTACATGCTCATACCGATGAGATTTGCACTAGCTTTTAATCATATGGGATGGACTTGCATCAATAATGTAATTGACTGCATACGCTCTAAGCAGTACATAAATTTTTATAAGCTATGCTATCTGTGTTTTTTCCAGAATCTGGATCAATGTTGTACAATGCATCTCCAGCCATGTAAATGTTACAAAGACGTTTGTCAGCAAGCATGGTTATAGTGGTCAAAGCATTGGACTGGGCCTGAAATCCATTCCTGTATGGTGATTGGTTGATAGTGTCAGGATTGCTTTCAGCTAATATCTAGCTGAAATGAATAATGCTATGTTAGATTTTCTGAGCAGCAGCAAGATTCACCGTCACAGTGTGGCATGCCATCAACTGAGAACTTCTACAAATGGGAATATCTGAAGATGTAATACAGTGTATGGTGGACATCGTATACTGGTTTCCTGTATCCAATTTTCTTTCATCTTTATTTCTGGATTCGTAAAATAATATGGATAGAAGAAGACAAATTTATCCTGATGAGCTTTTATTGGGCATGGACATCATGGTTAAGAGATTCTACATCTAAGTAAAAGTTATAATTTTCATGCAGGTTTACAGGGTGGATTTGCTGTCGCAGATATTCGAACAACAATGTCAGGGCCCTCATTCTTCAAGCTAAACTATCCTCCTCATGTTATGCTCTGGATGTCCTTCCCTTCTGTCACCTGATCTGGTAAATAGATTAGTGCTTCTCTCTTGGTTGATTAAATCTATTCACTTTATTTTTAGTGTAGTTACAGTCGCTATGATTCATGCATAATTTCACTTTCTTGGGTGGAAATAATTGGGTAACTATTGTGCAGGGATAGGAAGAAAGACTATACAAATGTTACATCAATGTTTCAGGTTCCAGTGAGCTGAAAATTCTTATTCAATTCTGGTGTGTGTGAATGAGAATTCAATCAAAATAAATACTCAACATAAACTGGCTTTCAGTTTGGTTACAGAAGCTCTGCATCTCTACTATGATTTGCATTTATTTAATGATTCAACAAAGGGCATGCCTTAAGATGCTTTATAAAAGGGAAGAAAAATGAACAAATAAGCTGGATTAAAATGATGCTGAACCGTTGCAGGAAATGTCAAAAAGGTGGATTTTGATAGCAATTTTGGAAATTCAACAGACAATTGGCAAAGTTGATGGGTTTAAGGAGGAAGTTTCAGACAGTAGAATTGTCATCATAGTTGGGGGTGTAAGGGGTGGGGGGTGCAGAGGGGGGTGGGGGGGTGCAAGACAGGATGCACAGAACAAAAAAACCTCAGTTGCAGAACTGAAGGGAATGGGAGGGGATATAGACCTGGAGAGGGTTGTTTGTTGAAGGAGCTGTAGGTGGAATAAGTATTTTAAATCCAATGAGTTAGGGGGCAGGGAGTCCGTGTAAATTAGAGAGGATCGGGATGATGAGACTGCAGGACAGGTTACAGGTGATTGAATTTTATATGAGCTAGGGTTCACGGAGTGTAAGCATGCAAAGCTGGCAAGAAGATGCTTACAATAATTGACTCTAGAGGTGGCAAAAATATGGACAAAACACTCACAAATTTTTGGTAAATAACTACTGTTTTTGAATGTTTAACACAAGTATCTTGCACGCTTGCTTGTCCAGTGTGAAATTTGAGCCATGGTTAAACTGTATTTACATCTATTATTGGGTCACCATCTCTGATTATATTTTTCAAACTTTCTCCCCTTATTGTCTTAAGCTACTGAACAGATATAGATATTGTCATGTTCTGCCTACTTTACCAGGGCCACAGTTCCATTTCCTCATTAGTCACCTTCGTGGTCTGTTTAAGTAAGTCTTGGCCATTTTGTGCTGCAGGCTCATTTTCTGAAAACAGCTCAGTTAAGCCTTAGAAATCTCAGGGCATTGTTGAAAGGAAAGATGCATGGCATCAAATGTCTTAGCAATTTTTTTCCCTGTCCTTTTTGCACCTAGGAAATAAACACTTCCTGGTCGGAAGAGGCAAGGTAATTCGCCCAATAATATAGCATTTGTGGTAAAAGGCTGTCTGTTAAATGATCATATGGTTAACTCTGAAAAATATGTACTTTTATTGAAAGTTTCCATCCATAAATACAGACAAAGGAACATAATTTTCTGATTCCATGAATATATAATGGAAATAGTGATAAATAAAACGTAGCATAGGAAGTCAAGTGAGACAGGAAGTCTGCAGATATAATAAATTATAGATATATTGTATTTCAACAGATACTACCATGGCTACAAGAATTTCCCTACATCCTGAACTGCCTTACTCTTCATTAGAACACCGGAGATATATTGTAACTTCAGACAAAGGTAAATTACATTTAATAATGTTATAATAAACTAGCTTAGCCTTTTTGGTACTGAACTAACAACTGAGGCAGAGAGTTCAAATCTCACAATTGCAAGTTGTCAAATGATTTTACCAGTCATCAGTTATTCAGTTTTGAGATATCCAGTTTTCCTTATTCATCTGTATAGTCTGTTCAACAATTTAAAATTAAATTCAGTTTAAAATTAAATTGAAATTGAATTTACTTTTAATGGAGGTAAGTACTTTTAACACAGCAAGCAGTCTTGATGCTAGCGAAGATGCAAGTGAATGTCCAAGAGATAATTTTACATTTCCTGGCCTAGTTCGAGCACTACCTATGTCCTTTTTATAATCAATATGACTTTTGTACTTTGAAGTGAAATATGCTGAAAATAAATTCAAAAATAAGGGAGTTGTTGTTGGGGTTGAACGGTATAAAGTGTTTTGATACAAAAATAAGTTGCATTTATGTTACACTTTCGGGGGGGGAAAATTATTTCATGGCAATTCAGAGAAGAGTGTGAATGCCAAACCATCATGTGGATTAGGAGAGGTGACCAAAGGCTTTGTTGGGCAAAGAAATTTAGGTTGTACTACTGGCATGTTCAGATGTTCAGTCTCGTAATAATTTTTAAATAACTAATTTTATAAGTTCCACACCAAATTTCATTTCAAACAAAGCTGTACCCACAGTGTGAGTTTTGCTCAAAGTTGTCTACATGGTGGGCCCTGAAGCTTGGCCTGGTCAGGAGCTAAATCCCTTTTAACTGCTCCTATCTCATTAGATTTTGCATTCAGGAACCACATGCACACACCAAAATACATTGAACAAGCTGTACATGTGCTAGTAGCCAATTCAAAATAGAAAGTGGATATCTGATACAAAAGATGATGCAGGCGTACACCCAGGTTGCCTGTGTGAGTCAATTTGCGCACTGAGTCAACTCAAACTCACTTATGCCATTTTAATAAATTTGTGGCATAGAGTATTGTGGACATGGTAGACAAATCAACCTGCTTTAACAGCCACATGTATAGTACTTAAATGTGAGTTGTTAAATTTAATGCTCGTAATTATAGTGCAGAATTTTCCCCTGAATATTTCATTCCCAATCAGTCTAATATCAATAAAAGATTAAACATCTGCTTATGATCAATTTTTTTGATGGAAAATTTTGGAATGGTTGACCTGTCATTATAGTTCATATATGTTTAGGTAGCATGAATATTCATAATTTATGTAATTGCAGTCTGGGCATATAGAAAGCAGTTTTGGAAGGTTTGAAATAATTGAAATTCTCAATGTAATTTTTTTTTCCCTGTTGTTCTAGCCAGAGAAGTATGAACCTTCATTCAGAAGGCATAAATTAATCGCGGAAAGTCAACATTGATTTGCTAAGGGATGGTCATGTCTTACTCTGATCCCTGGGATGGAGGGATTGCTCTATTAGGCAATATTCTCTAGAGTTTAGAAGGAGAGGTGAACTCATTGAAGCATACAAAATTCTTACAAGGCTCAAACAGGGTAGATGCAGGTAGGATGTTTCCCTTGGCTGGGGGCTGTAGAACCAGGGGACACAGTCTCAGAATAAGAGGCAGGTCATTTAGGACTTGAGATGAATTTCTTTACTCGGAAATGGTGAATCTTTTTGGAATTCTGTACCCCAGAGAGCTGTTGAGGCTCAGTCGTTGAGTATACAGAGATTGATAAGTTTCTAGATATTAAAGGTATCAAGGGATATCGAGATTGTGTGGGTAAATGGCGTTGAGGTAGAAGATCAGCCATGATCTAGTTGAATGGTGGAGCAGGCTCAAGAGTCCAAATGGCCCACTTCTTCTATTTCCTATGGCCCGAGGACTAACATGTTTGAATTTTTTGAGGAGGTGACAAATAGGATTGATGAGGGCTGTGTGACAGATGTGATCTGTATGGACTTTAGGAAGGCTTTTGACAAGATCCCATATGGCAGGCTGGTCACAAAAGTAAAAGCCTTTGGCATTCAAGGGAGAATGGGAAATTGGATCCAAAATTGGCTTAGCAGCAGAAAGTAAAGGGTAATGGTGTGATGAGTGTTTTGCAACTGGAAGGCTGTTACCAATGGTGTTCTGCAGGGCTCAGTACTCGTTTCCTTGCTTTTTGTTTGTTTAATTATTTAGACTCAAATGTAGGATGCATGATAAAGAAGTTTACAAATGATACAAAAATTGGCCATGTTGTTGACAATGAAGAGGGAAGTTTAGTCTGCAGGAAAATATGGATGGTTTGGGCAGAAAAGTGGAAAATGGAATTCAGTCAGGAAATGAGAGCAATGCATTTTGGAAGTTGCAACAAGGCAAGGGAATGCACAATAAATCTGAGGATATTGAGAAGCATGGAAGAACAGGATGACCTTGGAGTGTAGGTCCACAGATCCTTGAAGGTAGAAGGACAGGCTGAGAAAGTGACCAAGAAGGCATATGACATCCTTTCCTTTATTAGCCAAGGCATGAAATATTAGAACAGGAAAGTCATGCTAGAACTATATACAACACTATTTAGACCACAGCTTGAGCATGGAGTACAGTTCTGATCACCATATTATGGGAAAGTTGTGATTGCATTGGCAAGGGTGTGGAGGAGATTTGGGTATGCTGCAAGGATTGGAAGATGCTAGCTATGAGGAATGTTTGGATAGGCTAATATTGTTTTCCTTGGAACAGAGGAGGCTTACGGGTGACTTAATTGAGATGTATAACATTGAGGGGTCTAGATAGAATAAATAGGGATGGCCTATTTACCTTAGCAGAGCAGTTAAAAACCAGGGTCATAAGTTTATAGTAATTGGTAGAAGGATTAAGGGGGAGATGAGAGAACATTTTTTTCCCTCGAAGGGAGGTAGGAACCTGAAAGGGTGGTAGAGGCAGAAACTCACCATATTTATAAAGTACTTTGGATGTCTACTTGAAGAAGTGTGAACTGCAGGCCTACAGACCTAGTACAGGAAGATGGTATTAGGCTGGGTAGCTCTATATCAACTGGCACAGACACGGTGGGTCGAATGACTTCCTTCTGTATTATAAATTTTCTATGAAGTAGTTTATTATTCCGTTGCATATTCTACATTTATAGTAGTGAGATTACACGATCTCAGAATACTTATTAATTTTACTTCACATGCTATGTTGATACACAGAAGCATAAAGCTTCTGAACATGGTATGAATTAGCTGCAAAATTGACCGATTGGACTGCTATAGATATTATCTCATAGTAGAATAATAACTTTCCCAAGCTGTCGCACTACATAGTATGCTGCAGCCGTAGACCAACATAATTAGCTTTGCAGTTTGTTACTATGGAAACCCCTTAGCCTCTCCTAAAGGAGAGCCTATCAGAATATCATCAGATTGAAGTGCAACTTCCACAGTATAATTTGTTGATTTTACATGCTATTGCTATTCAGTACTGGCAATTTCAAGTCTTGAGTATTTCAAGTACATAAGCATGCAGGGATCTTCTAGAAGGCATTCAGCAGTGGAGTATTTGAGCAGCTTCATTCAGAATCAGAGTCGCTCTGCTTCTGATACCCTGGTTAGAGTTTTGCAGAGACGTCGGAGCTCAGCCATAGAGATGCTTTCATCTTCGACTCACAAGGTTATGGTTGCTGTATCTTCAGTCAGTATTGAAGGAGCCAAAACCAGCCTATCAGGAAAAAGTAAATGCTTCACTGTGATGCTGTGATTTAGGCCTTCAATATAATAGATATCTGCAATATTTTCAAAGTGCAATATTTTTAGATTTTTGCTTTGTGTTATGTTTCAAAAATGTTCGTTTTAGAGTATAACTACTGTTTCAAGTTTTTATATGTTTTTATAGAATGTGTGGAAGAATGACCTGGATATTGATAAAACTACAATTTATCTTTAAACCAAATTGGCAGCTGTAAAATACTGTATGTGTATGTAAATTGTATCTCAGTACACGAACATATACTAAATGTTGGAGGGCTAATATTAAAAGGGATATCAAGCCTTGCCTACTTAAACCAATGTAGGGAATTTTACTGGATGGAAAGTTGTGGCAAACATGAGCTTGAATTTCTGATATGCATTCCTGCTCAGCAAGACTCTGCATTCGGGGTGTGGTTTTGTAAAATTATTGCTGATATAAATTTGTATTTTTAGAAGTTGATTATTTACTTCATCTATTAAAAAAATTCTTGTTTCAAATTTTGTATAACTGTCCTTTGGGTATTCTTAGATTTTCTTTCACTTAATGTACATTGACCATAAGAAAATAAATGTTTCAAAGCCTGCTGTTTTCACAGTATAAGTGAAAGATGTGCATTAAATAAATTCATTTTAATGGCATGCATGACTTTGCTGTTTTGAAATTTTCCCGATTTTCTCCGCTTTTTTAATTTCAGACAGTATGAGACGTCCAACAGCCAAGTATACTAAAGTTGGAGAGCGCTTGCGACATGTTATCCCTGGTCATATGCAATGCTCAATGGCATGTGGCGGTCGTGCTTGCAAGTATGAAAATCCATCCCGATGGAGTGAAGAAGAACAAGCTCTTAAAGGCTTATACTCCTCATGGTATTGTTTATTGGCTTCTTATTTTTTAAAGATCAGTTCAAAACTTGATGCATGACTGGTTGCTAATCCTCCAATATATATATTTCACTGGCATAAAGGGTGGGAACTTGTTCTGCAGTTATCAAGTAAAGGATATTCACATATTGTAATACAGTTTATTTGAAACAGCATTCATGACAAAAGTAATTTCCTGCTTTAAAAAAATAATGATTGGAAGTACTTTTTTCCATATAATTTGGTAGCAGACCTTTTCGGATTACTATATTTTGTGAAATTTATATGTAAAAAAGCCAATTCATGTTGAAAATTCGCCTAAAAATATTTAGAACCTTTAAGTCTGGCTAAAGAAACCTTTCTAATCAGAAATCAGCTTCCTTTGCTTCCATTTCCTTTGCTTCATTGATGGAGGTTAATAATTAGCCCATTGTATATCAGTATATATTCCCCTGTAGTATTTGTTGTTGAGATTGTTTGAAATTTGGCGATATCGGTAGTTCAAATGTTTACATGCATCTTAGGGGAAGAGTACCTCTGATGTTTGTTATGAGCCTTTTTTTTACATGCACATTTTGAATATTGCTGCAAAGAGAGACAATTTGGCCTTGTCAGCAATCTTGTAAATAGGGCCCTAGCCATTTGTTCACCTTGCAAGCTTGAAGCAGAAATGGAGTGCATCAAAGCTATCCTTTGGGACAGTGGCGATCCTGATCAGATTATTGTTCGCTGTGTATTGTGCAAACCTGCAAATGGACAAAAGACCACCACCTTTGGACGCTGAGAAGTGCCCAGTCTTTCATAAATTACTCTGAAAAGGCAGTGTCTCAAAAATTTGAACAACTGGTTAAGCAAGCCATTTCACGCTGCTACCATGCAGTGGCTACGTGAGTGGCATTTTCCATTAACTAGATACTGCCGTCACTCCAAAAAGACATTCTGCCTCCAACCCAATTGAGCAACGTCGCATATAAATTTCAGTGCTAGTGCGATGCCAGGTATGTAGGCCGTACGTCCCAACGGTTGGCTGATCAAATCGAACAGCATGTTCCTTCGGTTGTTCGTAATAGGCCATACTCAGCCAGCCCGCACTTGCAAAACCCAAAACAAAATGTCTACTGTTAAATGTAATTCAGTGATTAGGTAGCACTTGCTGAACAATCCTGAGTGCACTAATAGCTACACTAACAACCAATTTTAGATAATCAGCTTAGCTCATAATGTGGCTCATTTATGCTCGTTAGAAGTGACATACACTTATATGCAGGGACCTGGTCTCTACGGACAAAAGAAATACGTTCACGCCTTGCACCTTTTTTGAATTACCTGGCAACTTGGGGAACCTATAGTTTCCCGTTGCTTTCACCATGGTAACGCCTTGGCCAATTAGAGTCTGTTTGCCAACCAATCGGCACCCTTTTCCCCTGTAGTATTTGTTGTTGAGATCGTTTGAAATTTGGCATTCTTGCATTTGTCCTGATGAGTGCAAGACAAAAAGCTTCGATAGCATGTTTTTCTTTTCAAGTTGTGTATTACCAAGTGACTGTTTATATGCACATCTATGATTTCACTTCAAAAGGCAAACCAAGGAAATTGGTTCCCCTTTTATTGGCTCGAAGCAAGTGTAATTTTCTTTATATTTTCAAACACAACCACCAGATAAATGAATGTCAAGGGGACCAAATTTATTTTTATTACATGAGTCCTGTTCCACATTCTGTATTGAGTAAATGTAGACATGCAGTTTTCATGTTTTTGAACTGTAATTTTAGTAATTTCTTTAAAGAAAATACTCTTGTGACTTGCCCTCGTACTTACTCTTGTTCATGTACCCTTTAGCTCAAAATAATTTTGTCCACAAAGTTGTTGAAGTGTAAGCTGATAACAGCCTTGCAAGGGGAACAGGACATCTAGAAACTTAATGAATGATAGGACCAACAGGGTAACTCCTTAACTATTAGGATTTAAGGATTGAGAAATAAGCTGAGAAATGATTGAGAAGGAGGGTGAATTAGAGCTGGTAAATTCAATGCCAAATCAGGTGTAGAGGGAAAGAAAGATTGGATTAAGGCAGGGAGAAAAAAAGAGACAAATGTAAGAATGAAAATTACACAAAATTTAAAATTTGACTCATTTTTAAATTCCAAAAACAATTCATTACCTGAGAATGAAACTCCACACTTTGTTGTTCACTTTCTAGCGTAGTGATGTTGATTGGCTGTCTGTAACAATTATCACACTAAAGCTAACTTTCTGTGGCATGTTTACTGGACAATTAACAATATAGGATCAGGAGTAGCCCCTCAAGCCCGTCCAACTGTTCAGTGAAATCTGGATGATTTGTATCCTAACTCTATTCACCGGATCTCATGGAAAAATTACTAATTGAGCTAACATCTACATTTTTTGTGGGAGAGTTTTCCACATTTCTGCCATCCTTTGCGTGAAGAAATGTTTCCTAATTTCTCTCCTAAATGGCTGGGCTCCAATTTTAAAGTCATGTCCCCATGACTGAGACTACCCCATCGGCAGAAAAAATTGTCAATCAATTTCTTTCAAAATGTTAAAAATTTCAATTAAATCACCCTTTAATCTTCTACGTTCCTTCCATTGAATGCAAGCATAGTTTATGTAATCTTGGCAACGGAGTGGCACAAATCACCCTGCAACTTCACAATTCACAAGGTTTCTTCCTTGCCACAAGTTGCTGGCCTATTTGCACATTTTTAGCCAATTCTGGCCTATAATCTATATTGGAGTGATACTTTTTTTAACGGCATACTATGTAAATCTAAACTCTGGGATTCGGCCATAACTGTTTGCAAAAGTATTGAATTAACCTGTAAATATCCCTAAGAAAACAAATCCAGAATTAAGAACAACCACAGTAACTCACCTTTATTTAGTACTCCTCATGAGTAGGATGATGATTCAAAACATCCTACATTAAGAAGGAAAAATCAGTGAATGCTGACAAGAAGAGTAATAGGCAAAGCATGGAATGGGAGCAGAAGACACTGTCAAAGAGAAAGGTTGTGGGAAGTTTATTTGAAACCAGGGAGGGAACAAAGCCATTATGGCTAATTCAACGGCTACTAAAAATGGAGGGGATGGGGGCACATAGATGCCAGGGAGTAGAGGTCATAGACAAATGTTAGAGGACCAAAGGTACTTGAGGATGTAAGGCTGGGGAAGACCATTAAGCTAGGGTGGGATAAGGCATGAAGGGATTTAAAAGTGAGAATCAGTGTTACAAAGCACTTGAAGAATGAATTCTTAGAATCTATTGGAGTTGGCTTTGTGGGTAGATTGAGAAGCTGTTGGATGTAAAGCTTCATGTTCAAAAAGGTGAAGGTGGGAGAGAATGGAAGTGTTGTGGGTGAGTTTCTTGAAGTCTGGATAATGTCAGTCTTGTAGGAGGCAGGAACATTGTTAGAGGAAGGATATGGTTTGAAGATATTAGCAAGCATAGGGCTAAGGAGGTGAAGCTAAATGGCCAGACACTGGAACAGAAAGGGATTAAGAGAATAGGTGACTGAGGTCATAGACAAAAATTAGTGTGCTGAGAGGTGAGTATGGAAGAACTACAGAGAACAGGATGATGATTGGTTGATTGCAGGACAGCATTGAAAGCTGAAAGTTAAGGGATAGAGAAGCTAGTAGCTACTATGCAGATGTCCTTAATTACGGAGAAAAAAACTGTATTTTGAGTCTGACATGAGGTTGGGAAGTAGAAATCATCTGAGGAAGTTTTTTAAAACCCTTTCCACTGATCCATCTCTCTTTTTTAAACACAATGGGAATTACTGTTGCAACTTATTTATTTTCAGATAGACGAAAGAAGATTTCTTAATAACTGGTTTTAATTTTCTTTATTGCATTGCAGTTTCAGAAAAGTGTTAATTTTTTTATTTGATTACAAATTATGATTTTGCCTCTATTTTCGAAAAAATTTTTCAGCTTTTGTGTTCATGCATTTATGCATATATGTATGCAGGATATCATTCTGTAACTTCTCCATCTCCAGATCAAAATATCCCCTTTTTCCCTTATGTCCATCAGTCACACATTTATTTTCTTTAATGATGTTAAATAGTTCATCTGATTCAACCTTACTCTGATTTGCTATCCACTATTATACCATAGTGTATTCGGGACAGTTTCCTAGAACAATATCTAGTGGATCCAACCAGGGATCAGGCTATTTTGGATCTGGTAATGTGTAATGAGGCAGTTTTAATAAATGATCTCAGAGTAAACGACCCCCTAGAAAACAGTGACCATAACATGGTAGAATTTAGCATTCAGTTTTGAGATTGAGAAACTTGGGTCAGAAGCAACTGTGCTAAACTTAAGGGTAATTACAAAGGAATGAGGGCAGAGTCGGCTGGAGTGTACTGGGAAAGGAGTTTAGCAGAAAAGACAGTTGATGAACAATGGCAGACGTTTAAGAAAATAGCTCATGACTCTCAACAAAGATATATCCCATGAGGAAGAAGGATTCTAGGAAGGGGATAAACCAATCATGGTTAACCAAGGAAGTTAAAGAGTGTATCAAATTGAAAGAAAAAACATACAATGTGGCAAAGATTAGTGGTAAGCCGGAGGATTGGGAAAGTTTTAAAAACCAACAGAAGACGACCAAAAAAAAAAAGAGGAAGAAAATAAACTTTGAGGGTAAACTGGCAAGTAATATAAAAACGGAGAGTAAAAGCTTCTTTAAATATATAAAAAAGAAGAGAGAGGCCAAAGTGAACGTTCCCTTAGAGAATGAGATTGACGAAATAATAATGGGGAACCAGGAAATGGCAGAGGAGTTGATGCATCAGTCTTCACGAATAACATTCCAAAAATACTAAATAATCAAGGGCCAAAAGGTGGGGAGGAAATAAATACAATAACTATCACTAGAGAAAAAGTACTAGGGAAACTAATGGGGCTAAAGGCCAATAAGTCCCCTGGAGCTGATGGGTTGCATCCTAGGATTTTAAAAGAAATAGCTGCAGAGATAGCAGATGCACCGGTAGTAATCTTCCAAGAATCATTCGATTCTGGAAAAGTCCCAGAGGATTGGAAAACTCCCAATGTAACACCCTTATTCAAAAAGAGACGGAGACAAAAAACAGGTAACTAAAGGCCAGTTAGCTTAACATCGGTCATTGGGAAAATATTAGAGTCTATTATAAACGATGTAAAGAGTTCCAAAAACTCACGATCCTCAAAGAAAAAAAATTCTCTCACCTCTGTCTTAAATAAGTAACCCCTTATTTTTAAACAGTGACTCCTAGTTCTAGATTCTCCCACAAGAGGAAACATCCTCTCTACATTCACCCTGTCAAGACCCCACAGGATCTTATATGTTTCAATCACATTGCCTCTTACTCTTCTAAACTCCAGTTGATACAAGACTAGCCTGCCCAACGTTTCCTCATAAGACTATTCCTGGTATTAAGTTAGTAAACCTTCTCTGAACTGCTAACACATTTACATCCTTCCTTAAAATAAGGAGCCCAATATTGTACACAGTACTCCAGATGTGATCTCACTGGTGCCCTGTAGAACTGAAGCATAACCTCCCTATTTTTGTATTCCGTTCCCCTTGCAGTAAATAATAATATTCTATTAGCTTTCCTAATTACTTGCTGTACCTGCATACTAGTCTTTTGTGATTCATGCACTAGGACACACAGATCCCTCTGAATCTAAGCTCTGCAATCTCTCACCATTTAGATAATATGCTTTTTTATTCTTCCTGCCAAAATGGACAATTTCAGATTTGCCCACATTATGTTCCATTTGCCAGATCTTTGCCACTCTCTTAACCTATCTATGTCCCTTTATGGCCTCCGTGTGTCCTCTTCACAACTTACTTTCCTACCTACCTTTGTGTCATTAACAAATTTAGTAACCATACCTTCGGTCCCTTCATCCAAGTCATTTATATAAATTGTAAAAAGTTGAGGCCCCAGCACCGACCCATGTGGCACACCACTAGTTACATCCCACTAACCAGAAAAAGAACCATTCATGCCAACTGTTTCCTGTTAGCTAGGCAGCCAATCTTGTAGCCACGCCAATATGTCACGCCCTACACACATGAGCTTTTAGTACAGTACATCTACCAATTCCCCTTTATCTACAGCACATGTGACTCCTTCAAAGAGCTCCAATAAATTGGTTAAACAGGATTTCCCTTTCACAAAACCATGTTGATTCTGCCTGATTGCCTTGATTTTTTACTAAGTGCCCTGCTATAACATCTTTAATAATAGCTTCTAGCATTTACCCTGTGGCAGATGTTAAGCTAACTGGCCCGTAGTTTCCTGCTTTCTGTCTCCCTCCATTTTTGAATAACGGAGCTAGATTTGTTATTTTCTGTCTAATGGAACCTCCCCTGAATCTAGTGAATTTTGGAAAATTAAAACCAACTATCTCGCGAGCCACTTCTTCGAAGACCCCAGGATGAAGTCCATCAAGACCTGGGAATTTGTCAGCCTGCAGCTCCAACAATTTCTCAATACCATTTCCCTGGTGATTGTAATTTTCCTGAGTTCCTCCCTCCCTTCCATTTCCTGGTTTATAGAAATTTCTGGGATCTTGCTTGTATCATCTACAGTGAAGACCGTTGCAAAATACCTGTTCAATTCATCTGCCATCTCTTTATTTTCCTTATTAACTCCTCAGACTCGCTTTCTATAGGACCAACACTCACTTTGTTAACTCTTATTTAAATATCTATAGAAACTCTTACTATCTGTCTTTATATTTCTAGCTGGCTTTTTCTTGGACTCTTAATTTTGCCCTCCTTATTAATCTTTTTGTCGTTCTTCCTTTATATTCTGTCCAATCTTCTGACCTACCACCTGTCTTTGTACAATTATAAGCTCTTTCTTTAAGTTTGATACTGTCATTAACTTTAGTTAACCACGGATGGTGGGTCCTCCCCTTGGAACTTTTCTTTCTCATTGGAATGTATCTATTCTGTGGATTCTGAAATATCCCTTTAAATGTCTGCCACTGCATCTCTATTGATCTATCCCTTAACCTCATTTGCCAGTTTACTTTAGCTAACTCTGTTGTCATGCCCTCATAATTGCCCTTATTTAAGTTTAAAATACTAGTTTTGGACCCACTCATTTCTCCCTCAAACTGAACGTAAAATTAAATCATTTAATAATTGCTGCTAACTAAGGGTGCCTACACTGAGGTTATCAATTAATGCTATTTTGTTGCACAATACCAGGTCTAGTAATAGCCTGCTCTCTGGTTGGCTCTAGAAAGTGCTGTTCTAAGAAACTATCCCGAAAACGTTCTCTAAACTCCCCATCTATGCTACCTTCACCCACCTGGTTTTTACAGTCTTATATAGATTAAAATCCCCCACGATTATCACTGTACCTTTCTGACATGATCTCATTATCTCTTCCTTTATACGCTGTCCTACGGTGTAGTTACAATTAGGGGGGCTATATACCACTCCCACAAGTGACTTCTTGCTTTTATTATTTCTCATCTCAACGCAAACCGCTTCTACATCCTGGTTTCCTGAATTTAGGTCATCCCTCGCTAATGTGCTGATGCCATCATTAATTAACAGAGCCAACCCCCACCTTTTCCTTGTCCTTTTGAAATGTCATGTACTCTTCAATATTCAGTTCCCAATCTGTGTCATCTGATAGCCATGTCTCTGCAATGGCTGTCAGATGGTACTTATTTATTTCTATTTGCAATATTAGCTGTCTGTTTTGTTTCGAATGCTACATGCATTCAGATACAGAGCCTTTAGTTTTGTCCTTTTATTAGTTTTGTAACATCTAGCCTTATCTGCTGATTTATTCTTAGATCTGTACTCACTATCCCTGCCTGTCACGGTCTGTTTATCATTTCCCATATTTGTACCTTTCTCTCTTGCCTTATCTCTACTCTTTGGTTTACCACACCTTCCCTTTTTGATCCCTTGCCTCCACTATTTAGTTTAAACCCTCTCTAGTTCCTTAGTTATGTGGCTTGCTAGAACACCAACCCAGCACAGTTCAGGTGTCGACTGTCCCAACGGTACAGACCCCACTTCCCCAGTACTGGTGCCAGTGCCCACGAACCGGAACCCATTTCTCCCACATCAGTCTTTGCACCGCACATTCATTTCTCTAATCTTATTTGCCCTATGCCAGTTTGCACGTGGTTCAGGTAATAATCCAGAGATTATTATCTTTCAGGTTCTGATTCTTAGTTTGGGACTATGCAGAACCTCCCTCCTCATCCTGCTTATGTTGTTGGTAGCTACATGGACCATGACAACTGGATCCTCACCCTCTCACTAAGTTCCTCTTAAGCCCTGAGCAAATGTCCTGAACCCTGGCACCAAGCAGGCAACATAGCCATCTGGACACTCGCTCTTTGCTGCAGACAAGTGTCAATCCCCCTCATTGTATGCCTCCTAGGACCACGACATTCCTTTTTGCTCCCCCCCACTTGAATAGCGTCCTTAACCACAGTGCCATGGTCATTCAGCTCATCCATCCTACAGCCCCCACTCTCATCCAAACAAACTGAAAGAACCTCAAACCTGTTGGGCAATTGCAGAGGCCGACACTCCTGCACCCCTGCCCTCTGGGCCCCCTTACCTCCCTCATTCGCAGTCACACCCTCCTGTCCAAGACCACCTTCCAAATCAGAAGAACCTACCCTAAGGGGTGTGACCACTTCCTGGTACAAAGCATCCAGGTAACTTTCCTCCTCCCTGATGCATCACAGTGTCTGCAGCTCAGCCCCAGCTCAGTGACTCTGAGCTGAAGCTCCTCGTGCCGCAGACACTTACTGTAGATGTGTTTGCCCTGAATCGTACTGGTATCCAGGAGCTCCCACATGACACATCACCTGTCCTGCCATCCTTATGTGTTTTAGTTAATTAATTATTATATTCAATTATTTATTTTATATTATGTATTTTATTAATCTTACCACAAATTCCTGTAGCACTTTAAACCTGAAGAATAAAATAGACCTTAACCAGATACTCACCAAACAACCCTGTATTGGGGTAAGAACCAAATCCTACATGGTGAAACAGTTAGAAAAAGCAAAAGAGTACCTCCCTCCCCTCCTCACTAAACTCTCAGCAGTCCGTTGAGGTCACACTGAGAATGCCTGAATTTATATGCTCTGGAGCAAAGGGACTAGCTGAGCCCAGGTACAGAAAAATAAGTTCAAGCTAGTTTCCTTAATTAACTATTTACAACTGCTGTCAGTGGATAGCTTCTATCTTGCTGCTTAGGCCCCTGGATGAGACTTAGAATTTGAGCAGTACTTGTGGTTAAATGTTAAATATAAACAATATTAAATTTTTAGAAAGATATTTAAGATTCCTGCAACTCACCAAACACTCAGCACGCAGTTGAGTTCACGCTCCAGTGCCAATGATTCTTTGCTATTTTCATGCAGTGATGATTTCATCTTATATCAAACTAATGCAATCCTCACTAATTCTAATTTACCTTTGGTCTTTTTTAATATACAAGCATACAATGGCATATAAAGGACTGTAGAAAATAATGGATACTAGGGAGTAATTACAAAAAATTAAGTGCTGCCATAGAAAACAGTAGCAAAGTTTATAACTAGCATCTGAACTCAGATTTAATCCTTTTTGTTATAATAATACTGTTTCTTATCAAACATTGATATTTAAGCAGAAGTTATTAATTTGCATCTGTTTTCCATTTTCAGTCATCATCAAAGTAAATTGAATGATGAAACCAGTATCTCGACTTCTTGATAGCAACACTGTGTATATTTTATGTATATGATTGCAGTTCGTGTTACCACTGTAGTAAGCTATTGGATCACAAACTCGTAACAGGCTGCTAATAAAGGGCTTTACTATTACCATACTGGCAGCTTAGTATAAAGTTATTCCCACTTGCATTACCATTCTGGCACAAAAGATAGTCGTGCATAAGGTGTCAGCTGTGGCTCAGTTCATAGCACCCTCGCCTTTGAATCAGAGGGTTGTGGGTTCATGTCCCACTCCCGGAAACCAAGAAACTGTGATTGTACTCGAAAGAGTTGCAATCTGTGACTGTTGATAACTCGATAAAGTATACTGTTTCCTCTGTAATTGCTACCTCATTTTGTTTTTCCCCTCAAACTCCAAAAATGAGCATTGAGTGAGTTTTTCACATTTGTCAGCACCAGGGGAAAAGCTAGAGCCAGCTTGGTAAAATGCAAATGAAGGCTAGAGAATCAACAATCTTAACTGACATCCCTGCTTGCCAGCACCCCTCCCCTGGTGATTCGTGTTTTTCCAGGAGTGAGCCACACACCCTGAGGGTGTCGGGTTTTTCTCGAACAATTGTTCGTACACAAAGGGTGTCTAAGTATGCAGAAAGTTGCTGCAAGTTTTGGATAAAACTAAAACTTTGTCAAACTGTGGTCAGACGAAGCAGCATTTAAGTAATCAGACATGTTATGGTTAAGTTATTCCAAACTTGTTCTTAAAGTGTATACGCAAACGTTTTCAGGATGTACTCAAGATAAGAGAATATCATTGTTAGACCTTCAGACTTTAAAACATTATTCTTCATTTGTGGCATCAATATTGAAACTTTGTGAAATGTACATCCTGTCTGTGAAATCATCTAATTGTTGATGAATTGCTGAGTGCTTTGTAAGTAATGGGCAAGCAAGTAGAGTACTTGGCCTCCAGAGTAATTTATGCACAGTTTATCCTAACAATTTTTTTTTTATGTGCAGGATTACTGACAATATATTGGCAATGGCTCGTCCTTCCACTGAAATTATTGAAAAATACAGCATTATTGAACAATTTAAAAGGTATCCTTTAGCTGGAGTAGATGTTTCAAATATGCAGTTTTTAGGAGAGACGACTTACATCTTTCCACATTTCTCCTTTTTCCCTCTGCAGACTAGGATATGGCATGTGCTATGATATATTTAATGAGGTCTTTAGTCATTAAGTTCTTTACCTAGGTGATCATTTTTAATATCTAAGTTCAAACAATGAGGATCTGCAGGCTATTTAACTATGAGGGAATCACAGTTGATTTCAAAGCTGATCTGTCCCAACAATTTTGCTGAAATTATGTCTAAAAATTGGATGAGCCTATGTTGAAAATCTATACTATTGAAGCTGAATTTTTGTTTCCACCACACAGTGCAGCTAGCTTATTAATAATTATTGGGATTTCAAAATTCCTCACTGACAAAACTGCCACAACAGAAATGACCAACACACTGGAAAAAACTGAGAGCAATAAGGCGAGCAATAAGGAATAAGCAGTATGGAAAGCAATAGCTTATTTCTCAGAGTATGACAGAACAGTAAGACTTCCTTCAGCACAATCAATGTCACCATTATCAATAAATATATAATTTACAGCAAACAAGTTATGCCTGTTTTCATAACATTTTAATTCATTTTAAATCCTCACATTGAAAACATTTAGAAATAAAAAGAACAATTGTAAATACCAGAAATCTAAAGTTTAAAAAATACTGGGAATAAACAGCAGCTCTTTAATATTTATAAAGAGAAAAGATTGGTTAATGTTTTGGATGTAGACCTTTCAGGTACTAGTTCAAAATTGTGATGAAGTAATATCTAAAATAAAGTAATAACTGGCACAGACATGACTGGCTGCCTTTTGTGCTGTAAATTTTTTGTTTCTATATAATTGAACATCCCTTTGGTAGAAAAGAGTACATTTTAAGGAACTATTACAGTATCAAAAAGCTGTTTCTAAACATGAATAGTTGTAATAACTGGATTTTATTCTTTACAGATTATAGTTGTATATCATATTCATTATGAAAATTAAATCACTAGTTCAATATTTTGTAATTTGTTTCACAATTCCAGATAATGAGAAGTGTATGAATTCCTTTGTTTCATTAGATGCATTGCCCAGGATTATTAATACAGGGGTTTTGCAGGGGCGCAGCATGCCCTGATTCCCCTCTGTCATTTGACCTGGCTTTAAAGACTGCATGAGCTTGTGTTAAATGTACTAAGTTTCCAAACACAACTTCAATTCAGTATCTGAGTTCTAATTATTGGATACCTTTATTTCTCAATATGAGGCTAGTAATAATTTGTGTAAGAAATCATACTTGCAGACCAAGAGCTCAGTCACAAGAAACAGTAAAATATAATTTTGTGTGCGCCGGCATGTGTAGGTGTAAAGAAATGAATAAGGTTTCCATTAAAAAAGTTTATCCCGGGTGTCCTGACCAATATTTATCCCTCAACCAACATCAGAAAAAACAGATTATCTGCTCGTAATCACATTGCTGTTTGTGGGAGTTTGCTGTGTGTACATTAGCTGCTGTGTTGTCTACATAATGGTGACTACACTTCAAAAGTAATTTATTGACTCTAAAGCGCTTTGAGATATCCAATGATTGTGAAAGGCACTATATAAATGCAAGTATTTAACTATTGATTGATGCTTCAATTAGCATCTGACTCCTGTACTCCCTGCTTCAGGCACGATATAAAGACGGTAATTAATCTTCAACGTCCTGGGGAGCATGCACGCTGTGGTAATCCATTGGAACCAGTGAGTGGCTTTACTTACCTACCAGAGGTATTCATGGAAGCTGGAAGTAAGTCTCTTCTCCTGTTCATAATTAAAAAAACCCCTATGGATTTGTACCAGGTTATGGCTAATGTGGAAAACTTAATTTAAAGATGAGATTAAAAGAGAACCTTTGCTAGAAATTCTTCATGTTGAGGCTAAGGAAATAATAATAGTATTGTAGGTATGTACTTTCTGGAGTTATAATAGTTTCAAAATTATCATCCTTTCCACCTAGTCCTGGGGAGAAGCTTTTTCCATCTGCAAGTTTTTTTTGTTTGATACTTGTCGTGAAATGTCAGTTGAGGGAAATTCTAGATTGATGTGATACTCACCCTTGGGAAAGTCTTGAGATTCAGGCTCACCAGTATTCTGAAGTAAAGTACTTGGGTAAAATGGGAAGCTATCACTGTCATGTTTCACCTGTTGCGGCCACCACATTTGCCAATTAAGATTCTAGCACTATTGTAAATATTTCCATAAACCATGACCTTTCCAGCACCCATCAGGATGTGCCTCCTGCTGTCAGCCAATTTGTAGTATATCAATGACATCAGAGATGTGAAAATACCTTGTTGATACATGCAGCTACTTACCTAAATGTCTTTGCACAACAGGAAAGCTAACAACAGTATTTCCTTCACAGTGACTTTCTTAAAGCATAAATTATTATTGTTACCATAGTATGCAATAACAACTTGCATTTATATGGCATTTTTAATGTAGTAAAACTTTCCAAGGAGCATAGTAAAAGCGATACCAATAAACGCAGTTTTGAGCCACAGAAGGAGATATCAGGACAGATGACGTTTGGCCAAACAGGTAGGTTTGTAAAAACGTCTTGGGAGCGAGAGGTAAGAATGCTGGCAAAGTTTGGGAAGAGAATACCAGAGCTTAGGGAAAAGCCTAGCTGCTATGGAGAGATTGAAGTAGAAGGAAGTGGATGATGCCAGATCAGAGGAGTACAGAGGTCACAAATGCTTTGAGGGCTGGAGGAGTTTACAGAGATAGAGAAGGGTAAGGCCAAGCAGGGATTTTTAAAACTTTGTTCATGGGATGTGGGCATTTCTGCTAAGGCCAGCATTTTATTGCCCATCCTAATTGCCTGTGGGAAGGTGGTGGTGGTGAGGTGTCTTCTTGAACCATTGCAGTCTGTGTATTGTAGGTACTCCTACAGTGCCGTTAGGTAAGGAGTTCCAGGATTTGAACCAGTAACTATGAAAGAGCAGCAATATCAAATCAGGATGGTAATAAAATGGAGGTGAACACACAGGTGATGGTGATCCCATGTGCCTACTGCCCTTGTTCTAGATGATAGAGGTCATGGGTTTGGAAGGTGCAATTGAAGAAGCCCTGGCAAGTTCTTGTGCATAGGCACGAGTGTTGGATGAAGTGAATGATGGATGGGATGCTAGTCAAGCAGGCTGCTTTGCCCTGGAGGTGTGGAGCTTCTTGAGCGGTGTTGGAGTTGCACTCATCCAGACAAGTGGAGAGTATTCCCTCATACTTCTCACTTGTGTCTTGTAGATGGTATAAAGGATCAGGAAGTGAGGAGGTGAGTTACTTGCTGCAGAATACTCTGTCACTAACCTACGCTTGTAACCACAGTATTTTTATGTAGCTGGTCCACTTGGGTTTATGATCAATGCTGACTCCCAGAAAGCTGAGGGTGGGAAACTTAGCGATGGTAATGCTATTGAATGTCAAGGGCAGCTGGTAAGATTCATTATTGTTGGAGATGGTCATTATCCAGCACTTGTGTGGCAAGTAACATTTGCACCATACATCAACTTGAATGTGGTCCATGTCTTCCTGCATATGGACACAGACTGCTTCATTATCAGAGGAATTGTGAATGGGACTGAACAATATGCAATTATCAGCAAACATCTGCACTTCTGATGGAGGGAAGATCATTGAAACATTTCTAGGCCAAGGACACTGCCCTGAGGAACTAATATAGTCCTCTCCTGTGGCTAAAACGTTTGACCTTCAACAACCATCCAAAATTGGTTATTGATCAAACTGTGGCAAATCAAGGAGAGCGGAATGCTTCAGGGAGGTGATGGTGAGGTAGAGCTGAGTGTCGTCAGCATACATATGGACCTGATGTGTTTTCAACTGTTGTACTGTCAGATGATTGCTAAGGGATAACTAGTAGATGATAAATATAAAGGGGCCAAGGATAGTTGTTGGGCATTCCAGAGGTAACATTGCAGGAGTGTGAAGAGATGCCGTTATAGGCAATTCTCTGGCTACAGCTCAATAGATGAAAATGGAACCAAGCAAGGACAATTCCACCCTGCTGGACAACAGAAGAGGCATTGGGGAAGGATTGTGTGGTCAGCTGCAGATAGCAAGAAGGGATCAAGGTAGCCTGGTCACAGTCACAAAGAATGCCTTTGTGACTCTGGTCAGGATTGTTTCAATAATCTGGCAGGGCCAGAAATCTGTTTGGAGCGATTCGAGCATGGGGTTATGGGAACAATTTGGGAGGTGACAATGCGTTCAAGGACTTTGGAGTGGAAGGGAATGTTGGAAAAGGTGGGTGGATGTGGCAGGGTTGATAGCTTGCAAATTGAGTTTTGATAATAGAGGTGATGATGCAAGATTTGAAGAGAGGTATGTGGTTTGGATCGGGGAAGACAGTGTCCTAAGAGAAGGAACTGTTAACAATATCAGCTAGTGTAGGGCCTGGGAAGGGAAGTAACGTTGACATTAGGTTACCTTGACATGCGATGGTAATGCATTCAATGGCATTACCATCGCTGAATCTCCCACTATCAACATCCTAAGGGCTACCATTGACTAGTAACTGAACTGGACTAGCCATATAAATACTGTGGCTACAAGAGCAGGTCAGAGGCTAGGAATTCAGCAAAGAGTAACTCACCTCCTGACTCCCCAAAGTCTGTCCACCATCTGCAAGGCACAAGTCAGGAGTGTGATGGAATACTCTTCACTTGACTGGATGAGTTGCAGGTCCAACAACACTATAAGGAAGCTTGACACCATCCAGGACAAAGCAGCCTGCTTGATTGGCACTCCATCCTCAAACATTCACTCCCTCCTCCACCAACACACAGTGGCAGCAGTGTATGCCATCTACAAGATGCTCTGTAGGAACTCACTAAGGCTCCTTGGACAGCACCTTCCAAATTCACGACCGCTACCATCTAGAAGGACAAGGACAGCAGATACATAGGAACACCACCACCTGGGAGTTCCCCCCTCCAAGCCACTCACCATCCTGACTTGGTAATATATCACCATTCCTTTACTGTCGCTGGGTCAAAATCCTGGAACTCCCTCCCTAACACCACATGGACTGCAGTGGTTCAAGAAGGCAGCTCACCATCACCACCTCAAGGACAATTAGGGATGTTCAATAAATGCTGGTCTAGCCAGTGACACCTATACCCCATGAATGAATAAAAAACGATGTTGTCAATAGTTTGGACAGAATAGGATTGAGGAAGCAGAAGGTTGGGTCTCTTTACAGGATGTGCTGGGGAGTGCAAGGCAGATGCGATAAGATATAGATTCTAGAAATCTGTCTGTTCTTGTGCTAAACTAGGTGTGGTGCTACAGTACTGTATCATTTTCCTCATCCATAGCAGCAGTGGACATAAACAATCAGCCATTTCTCAGAAAAAATAAGCTGGAATTATGACAAAATTGGGTGCTTAGTGTCATCTTGTCAGCTTGGAGTAGACCATCATCTGTGCCTCATTCGTGTTTTAGCTGTTGCAGTGAGAGCACAAGGTCCCTTGTGTTGTTATCCTCTTGTTATCTGGGTTTTAGAGCCCAATGTATTGCTGTTGGGAGCCTATTCACTCAGATATCCTTAAGGGATGAGAGGTTACGATGTTTGCAGACTATTGTGAGTATCCTGTATGCATCCCCTCCTTCCTTGGAGGGCTTAGCATTGCCCCATGGATGCATGATGAACAGTTGAGGGACCCTTGAGCTAGGATTGGTAAGGTAGTAATATGGTCCCATTTAGAAAGGACTTGGCAATTTTTAGCATTTCAAAGAAGGGCCAAGTGATCAGGGAACAGGGAACTTCGTAAATCGGGTGCTAAAGTTGGAAATTTGTTGCAGATGGGAACTCAGTGCAGAGGGGGAAGATGTGCTGGTTTTTATTATTTCTATCTCTGGTGGCTGGTAAGTGTTTTTTGTATCTCTCCAAGTTAAGAGACTGTAGCTTTCTATTACTTTACTAAATTAGTAACTAATTAACTAATCAAATAAATAAGGGTAGATAGACAGAGCAGGGCAGGTGGTGTACCATAACTGCAACATATGGGATTTGTGGAAAGATTGCAATCCTGGACAACCATTTTGATGGTGAGTGCCTGCAGCTTGAGCATCTTTGGCTCAGAGTTGTTGAGCTGGAGCCTAAGCTGCAGATATTGCAGGGGATCAGGGAGAGGTAGAGTTACCTTGACACTTGGTTTCAGGAGGTAGTCACACCTCTTATATGAAGTGAACTTTGGAGTTGGTCAGTGTTCATGACAGGAGGGTGTGACTGCATATCAGACAGGTAGGGAGATCTGGGATGTAGCAATGGAGGAGCCTCAGCCTTTGACTTTGATCAACAGGTACGGGACATTTGCTACCTGTGTGAATGAGAACAAAGATTGCTGGGTGGGTGGGAAAATTGACTATGGCACCATGGTGCAGCAAGCTATTGAATCGGAGTGACAAGGATGTGGTGGTGATAAAGGACAATGTGTGTCTTCACAGTAGAAGACACAAAATACATGCTAGAAATAGAGGACAACCAAAAGGCTAATAAGAGTGAGGAACGCAAGGTAATTAATATCAGCAGAGAAAAGGTATTGGAGAAACCTAAGGGCTAAAAGCTGATAAATTACCAGGACATGAAGGCCTATCCAAAGGCTCTAAAAGAGGTAGCTGCAGAGATAGTAGATGTATTGGTATGATTTTTTTCCAAAATTCCCTCGATTCCAGAACTGCCTCCGCAGATTAAAAGTTAGCAAATGTAACACTGCTATTCAAGAAAGGAGGAAGAGAAAAAACAGGGGAATACAATACCCCATTAGCCTGACATCAGTTGTTGGGAAAATGTTGGAATCTATTCTTAAGGAAGTCTTAATGCACTTAGAAAATCATAGTATGGTCAGACAAAGTCAACATGGGGTTGGGGGGGAAGTGCAGGAGCGGGCGCATGCGGGCGTGCCTCCGATTGGCACCCCCGATTGGGGGCGTGCCGCCGTTTTACGTGGGCGGGCCAATTAAGGCCTGCCCAGTGTGATGTCCGCCAGGAAGCGCTATGCACTCCCTGTGCGGACGGTGGGGTGGAGGGGAATCCTTCAGCCAAGAGTGCGCTCTTTCGCGTGGCGCACTCTCACGTGAAAGAGTGCACTGAGCTCTGTGAGGCTAAGTGCTGCCTCGGGGAGATCGGCGCCAAATTTAAAAATGGTGAAGGGGCAAAAATAAAATTCCCCTGACATGTCCCCCTCATGTGACACTGTCACATGAGTTGGGACATGTCCATCACTTTTAATCAAATATTTATTACATTTTTAAAAACCCTCATGAAACCTCATCCCGCCTGTGGTTGAGGTTTCATGCTTTTTCTGAAGCCCACCAGGGCTCCCAGCCTGCCTGCCAACCTTAAGGTGGACGCACAGGTCCATTAATTATTTCAATTACTTTTTAAATGGCCTCAATAGGTCGTTGACAGGTAGGCGGGCGCACAGCTGATATGGCTGCGCCCCCGCCGACCTGAAAATTGAAATGACGCGGGGTGACGTCGGGAGTTCCGCCCGATGTCATCCCGCGTCATTTTACGCGTCGGAGAGTAGGCCCCGCCCTCAGATCGCCGACCTAAATATCCTGGCCATGGTTTCATGAAAGGGAAATTGTATTAGACAGATTTATTAGCTTTTTGAGGATGTCACTTGTAGGGTAGATAAAAGGGAACCAGTAGATGTAGATTTGGAGTAAAAATATACTACCCGGGCCCTACATGATTAACAGCATGAGTATCATGGAGTAAATTTCTGGGCAAGTTCAGGGCATCTAGCAAGTCAACAACAGCAGGGTCAGCATTGGAGGCATCCATGCAGGGTTCCGGGTAGTGTATTTCTTCCCATTGGAAGTTTAAATTTCACAAGCAAGTACCACACGTGTGTATGCCGGGACTGCCTCTTGGTCCTGACATGCAAGAGCAGTGAGCTCCTCAAGTTTGCTACAAATTCAATCGGAAGATCTTGACATTAATCCCAACTCCATGAGTCCCTGTCTCATGTGTTAACCTTTTGTATGGCACCTTATTGAATACCTTTTGAAAATCCAAATCTACATCTTCTGGTTCCCTTTCATCCCTTTTATCTACCCTATCTTCTGATTAATAGCAGATGATGTATTAGGAAGGCATCAGGTTTTTACTTTAGAAGTAAACTTGCTGAACAGTTAACAATATGCTCTCCAACCACCACCCCAAACACCACCCAGCCTCCTATGCACCCATCCTCCATCAACACCCCAAACGTCCACCACATCAGCACCCCACTTGTAATTGGCCCTTTTCCACTGCTAATCCCTTCTATAATTAAAAAAATATAATGTGTTCAGAGACCGAATGTATTTAGGAACAGCTGTGTCTGCTTATAATCCATTGGGTAAACAAATAATTTAAAAAATGCGCTAAGAGACCTAATGCACCTTACCATTTATTTCATTTGATGTACTTCTCTTCAATGCTTGTCAAGACTTAAGGTTATATAAACTAATAAAAGCCATTAAAAGGCTTTGACAGATTAAAAATAGTTAAAATAAAACTTAGAAACCTCACCATAACAGTGCAAGCCTGCTGGACCTTATGGGATGTCATTGTGTTGCTGACATCAAAGGATGCGTGGTTTTGGTGCTTCTGCGCTTCACCAATACCCCTCATGGCTGCCATCAATGATGGCTGTGCCCTCTGGCTAGGATAGGTAGTCTGTAGAGCTCCAGCACATAAAGGCAAGGCTACAGTTTTAATCGCAGTGCTGTGATCCCAGCTGATAATACTGGACAAGTCTGATCCCAGAGTGAAATCTGGCTTGGTAGATCCTAACATTTTTTTGGAAACTGTGTAGGTCAGTTACTGAGCACATTCACAAGAGCCTGCCAGTATAAAACTTCCATTAAGCAAGAAAAAGTGAACTATATTACACTAGATAAGGTTGGAAAGGTTTCAGTACAGACACCAGAAAATGATTCAAAGTCGCACTATTCCTTTTATCCCAGCAATCCTTACAGACACACAACCTCGGTGAAGATTTACCACTGTCTCAACACCAAGGTTTCTTGCTTGGGTTAGGTCAGCTTCAAACAATTTTCTACTGGCGAACTTCTGAACATTCACTGGATGCTTTTCTTTAGCTGGTATCTCTCCGAGACACCCAAAAATTGCAACCTAAATGCACTATTACTTCAACTTCAGAGCAAACACATGAGTTCCCTAAACTCAGTTCCCTAACAGGCTTGCAGGATTTCTTGTTAGAGAGATTAGACCTTCTGCCTGCACTCTCTGGTATACACACGCTGATTGCCCTTCTGTGTTTCCCTGTCTCTGTGTCTTTCTGGACCAATGTTGCCAGGCAACAGCAGTGTTTTCAAACTTTTTTAACTTCACTAAACTACTAATCCATTGGTAACCCATCTCTTCACTTCAAGATTTGTAAAACCTCATTAAAAATGCATGTATATAAACAGGGCCCCAGACTCCACGGCACCCAGCTCACAAAATCCTCTAAACAAAACTAAAACCATGGTTCACTTTTCTTAATACCCAAATACAAAATATAAATTAAACTTAAAGCTATACATTGTTCCTAACAGCGGTCAGCGGAGAGTGCCACAATCTTGCTACTGACAAGATCTAGGCCAATATATTAGCATGGATTGGTTAACAGCCAAGAAACAGAGTAGGGATAAACAGGGCATTTTCAAGTTGGCAGGTTGTAACTAGAGTGCCCCAAGGATCAGTGCTGGGGCTTCAGCTGTATACAATCTATATTAATGACATGCACGAAGAGGCTGAGAGTAACGTATCCAAGTTTGCTGACGGTACAAAGTTAGGTGGGAATGTAAGCTGTTAGGAGGACACAAAAAGGATGCAAAGGGATATAGGAAAGTTTAGTAAGTGTGCAACGAGGTGGCGAATGGAGAATAATGTGGGGAAGTGTGACTTTATTCACTTTGCTGGTAAGAATAGAAAAACAATTTTTAAGAAGCGTGACATTTTTGAATGTTGATGTTCATGTTCAGTGGAACTTGAGTGTGCTTGTACAAGAAACATGATGTCAATGCATGTACAGTAAGCAATTAGGAAAGCAAATTGCATGTTGGCTTTTATTGTAAGGTGATTAGAGTACAGGAATAAGGAAGTCTTGCTATTATTGTACAGGGCTTTGGTGAGAGCACATCTTGAGTACTCTGCACAGTTTTGGACTTTGTATCTACGAAAGGATATACTTGCCTTACAGGTGGTCTAGCGCAGGATCACCAGGTTGGTACCTGGGATGAGTGAATTTGTCCTCTGATGAGAGGCTGAATAAATTGGACCTGTACACTCTGGAGTTTAGAAGAATAAGAGGTAATCTTATTGAAACCCACAAGATTCTGAAGGGGCTTAACAGGGCAGACACTGAGAGGTTGTTTCCCTTGGCTGGAGAATCTAGAACCAGGGAACAAAGCTTCAGAATAAGGGATGATCATTTAGGACTAAGATAAGACATTTCTTCACTGAGGGTGGTGAATATTAGAATTTTCTACCCCAGGAGGCTGTGGATGCTCCATTGTTGATTATATTTAAGATTGAGATTTATAGAGTTTTGGTCTCTCAGAGAATCGAGGGATTTGAGAGGCTGGTAGGAAAGTGGAGTTGAGGTAGAGGATGAGCCATGATCGTACTGTAAGGCACAGCAGGCTTGGGGGATTGAATGGTCTACTCCTCTTATTTCTCGTGTTCTTAAATAGGATGGAACATCGTCTATCAGGATTTTCAATCTAGTAGGATGGAGCATTCTTTTCACTACCTCGATTTCAGAATGCAAGCTTGATGCCGTTCAAAGTCTTTATTTCCAGAGGCATTCTGAGGGCAGGCACAGAATGTACTTTGGATGACCTTGTCAGTAGCAAGATTGTTTACCACTAAAGCTGGCTACTAGGTATCATCACTGACCAAACCAGCTGAAACACAAGACATAGCAGACAAACTGTGCCTATGTTACATGTTGGATGAACTAACATGGGGTAATAACCTAATAGACCTTATTCTTGTCAACTTACTTTTGTTTCAGACATGTCTCTCTGTGATAGCATTGATAGGAATGGCCACCACACAATTGATATGAATATAAAAATGTTGTCTTCATCTTGAGGGCATCTTATCATTATGTAGTATAGTACATGCTAAGTACAGATCTAGCAGCCCAACTGGCATCTCGACATCAGTAGCAGAATTATATACTGCCATAATCTTTAACCTCATGGCATGGCATATCCCCACTTCTTGACCAATCAAGCCAGGCGATGAATTCTGGCTCAAAGAGGGTGAAGCACCACGCATTCCTTAGAACGTAGCACTGCCTAGTGAAGATAATGGGAGTGACTGCTGTCATGGCAGACCTGGATTTGTAATGCAAAATCAAAATACTGCAGGTGCTGAAAAATTGAAATAAAAACAAAGTGCTGGAAATACTCAACAGGTCAGGCAGCATATGTGAAGAGAGAAAGAGTTAATGGTTCAGGTTGTTAGGAGTTGGTGTTTCCTGTAAGGGAAAGGAGGAATGACACTAATACCAAGCATCACTGGTTGAATATAAAATTAGGCCAACTCGCAGGGGCTTCAATTTTCCTTTATGGAGCAGATCTTTAATTTAATCTCCAATGTTTATCTACCAAGAATACAGGGTTGTGTGTATAAAAACCAAAAGCATCAGGGTATAGCTAAAGATAAGTAGCCATGCGACCAATGGATTGGGTCAAAGCACTGTAGTCCACCACATCTAGTAGAGAACAGCAGTAAACAATTGAACAGTTTTTTCCAGCATGATTAATGGCAGTTTTCTATATTTTTTGGAGCATAGAACAAAGTAACTGGTTGGTTGGTTTATTGTTTTTCATGCAACAACTTGAGGCGGTCTGCTCTGCCAGTTATTGTGTGAAACCTCTGGATCTCTGACATCTGGCTTTCCTGATGCTGACAGGATGTAGTGTGGTAACTGTGTGATGTGGCACAGCCTCTTCGTGAAAGATTCTACCAAAGCACTTTTGATCTGGCATCTCAGAAAAGTCATCTAGCATGTGTATGTATCCAGCTTTAAATACATGACTGCAGCTTACAAAAGTAATCACTGGTGCTAAGCATGTGTGTCTGCCCATATTGAGTTTTCAGATGTATTTTACACTTTGTGGATCTGACAGTGAAAGCCAAACACTTGAACTCCACTCTAAATAATGTCTAGCCTATTCCTTCTGAGACCTCAGTGGCTTGTATGTTTATAATTTCCTCGCAGTTGCAGTAAACCACTTCAGTATATTGATTCTCTTTTTTTAACTTGAGGCTAGCTGCTTCAGCAAAGAGCAGATCTTCTGTTGAGATTTTTGAGACTATTTCCATGGAAAGGAGTCAAGTTGATTTAAGCTTCAGTTTAAAAATCGACAGGGAAGAAGATGTGAGTACGCTTATGGTTTTCAGCTTTTTAAATAGAAGATTGCATGGGCTGTTGAGATTAGAAATGCTGAAGGACATTTATAAGTTGCCCTAAGTCAAGTAGGATGAACTGATGTAAGCAAGCATGGACTGTTAGAAAATCAAGTTGTGCTGATAACTGTGGCTCTAAATGTTCACCTGACTCTGAAATAAAGTAACTTCTCAATTTGTACTAGACTTTGTTTTGCTCAATATTTTCACTTCTGCCTCTGGAAAGATCGGAGAAGTATGGGTACTGTTCCACCCCTAGAGATGCGTTGTCAGAGAACAGTGAAAGACAACTTCCATTTAAACAAACAAAATGCTCACTGATAATGGGAGTGATTGATGTCATGGCAGACCTAGATTCGTATTGCAAAAACAAAATATTGCAGATGCTGAAAAATTGAAAGTAAAACAGAAAATGCGGCAAATACTAAACGGGTCAGGCAGCATCTGTAGAGAGGGAAACAGAGTTAACATTTCAGGTTGTTACGAGTTGGCATTTCCTTTAAGGAAATGGAGAAATGACACTAATGTCAACCATCAGTGGTTGAATATAGAATTAGATGAGTGGCTTCATTTTTACTTCATTATGGAGCAGATCATTCATTTCATCTTCAATATCAATGACAACCAGGAATCTGCTCTTGCAGCCAAATATCCTCCACTTCAGTAATGTCACTGTGTTTGCTTCAGTTGAATTCCGTTCTAGTCGAATCCCTGACTGGTAAGAATCAAGGAATGTGCTCTTGAGCTTATTCTGCCATTCAGTTAAATCATGGCTGATCTTTGCCTCAACTTCGTTTCCATGCCTTTTTACTATATCCCGTGATACCTTTGCCCAGCGGGTCATCAACCTTAAACGTCAACTCCACAGATGCTGCCTTTCAGCATTTTCTGTTATGTCTTTTTTTTATTCATGGGATGTGGTAGTCGCTGGGCAAGCATTTATTGCCCATTCTGAATTGCCCTTGCTTAGAGAGCCTGGAGTCTCAGACCAGGTAAGGACAACAGATTTCCTTCCCTAAAGGACATTAGTGACAACAGTCAACAATGGTTTCATGGTCATCATTAGACTTTTAATTCCAGATTTTTATTGAACTCAAATTCCGTGGCAAGATTTGAACCCCAGAGCATTACCCTGGGTCTCTGGATTACTAGTCCAGCGACGACAACACTCCGCCATTGCCTCCCCTCTGAATCTCTCTTATATAATTGAAGTTCTTTGTCCCTAATACTGTTCTAGTGAAGCTCCTCTGAACTTTCTGTGAGGCCTTGACATCCTTCCAGAAGTTGGTGCCCAAAATTGGAAATAGGCCCCAGCTGAAGTCTTAATAACTGTTTGTAAACATTGAGCATAACTTCCTTACTTTTGCACTTCATGCTTCTATTTATAAAGCCAAGGATCTTGCATGCCTTTTTAACAGCCTACTCAATTTGTCCTGCCACCTTCAAAGACTTGTGTATGTATCCTCCATGTCTCCCTGTTCCTGTACCACTTTTAAAATTGTATAATTTAGTTTATATCACTTTTCTCATTCTTAATGAAATGAATCACTTCGCACCTCTCTATATTAAATTTCATCTGTCACGTGTCTTCCCTTTCACCAGTCTATGTCCTTCTGAAGTCAGTTACTATCCTCCTCACGGTTCCTATGAGTTTCATGTCATTTGCAGATCTTGAAATTATGCCATGTATACCCAAATCCAGGCCACTCATATGTAATCAAAAAGAATGGTCGTCTCAAAAATTATCCATGGGCAGCACCACTGCGCACGTCATCTCTCCAATCTGAAAAGCCAACATTTGTCACTGCTCTCTGCTTTCTTTCCCTTAGTCAAATTCTTATCCATGTATCCGCTCCCCTTTAATCCCATGGACTTCAATTTTGTTAATAAGTCTATTTTGTGATACCTTATCAAACGCCTTTTGAAAGTCCATGTATCCTTATCAACCCACAATCAAACTAGTCAAACGTAATTTGTTTTTGACAAATTCATGGTGGCTTTCATTTATCAGCCCATATTTTTCAATTAATTTCGTCCTGTTTTAGTGCATGTAAAACTTTTCTCCACCACCAATGTTCGGCTGGCTGGCCTATTGTTGCTGGGCTTACCCTTCCTTTTTTGACCAGGGATGTAACATTTGCAATCCTTTGGTGGAAGTACCATATGCAAGCAGGATTGGAAGATTGTGGTGAAAGCCTCTGCAACTTCCACCATTATATCCCTCAGAAACCCAGGGTGCAGCCTGACCAGATCCGGGCGACTTTTCTACTTTATAGAGTAAAGAGCTAAGCCCCTGCTACAGATACCTGGTTAACACCACTTGTTACGTTCTGCTAATGACAGGACTTTCCCTTTATCCCTAATTTGTCTGATACCTTCCAACCCATGCCACAAGTCTTCAGTTCATGTGCTTTCCACCTTATCTAATGCCTTCATAAGAATACCAGAATGACTAAGGTTCAAAAGTCTGCACAATTAAGTTGCATATTGATCTCAACTCCTTTGAGGAAGTGACAACTCCAGTGAACTGTGGTAAATCTATGATGTGGTGTACCTCAACTTCCAAAAAGTTGCATAAGGAAAGCCTAATGATTACATTCAAAGCTGTAGGGAATCGGGGTAAACCCTAGGAATGGATAAGGAATGGTTGAAGCATAGGAAACAATGAGTATGTGTTCAAGTTATGTCAGATTGTGGAATAATGATGAGTGCCTCGGGGCTCAGTACTGGAACGACTGCTGTTTCTAATTTATGTAATCATCTTTGATTTAGAAGTTCAATGCAAAGTGGTTACATTTGCAGATGATACTAAACTAGGGACAGTGGAAGCAGTTTAGAGATTACAGAATAAGTTGGACAAGATATATAAATGAATGGAGCAATGGTGGATAAAATTTAATGCAAAGTACTACAGATAAGAACAAAAAATAGACTGCCAACACATCATGAATAGTGTTCAAAAAACTACCAATGCACAGCAAGAATCAACAAAACCAGTAGGATGGTAATCTACATTGCCAAAATAATAAAATATAATTTAGAACTTCATAATGATCTATTGAGACTGCAGTTTGCATCCAGTTCTGGTCACAAAGGAATTAGAGTTTCAAGATGCTGGGGCAGTGCAGGGAAACAACTGCTCCCCAAATAGCTGGAAATGACAGCTATTGAATGTAAGTGCCAATATGGTTTATCTTTATCTATTTCTAAATTAGTAACATTTGCTGAATGCAGCAATGCCAAGCCCCAGGATATCAGGTCAGGTCCACCTTCCAAACCTGCAACCTCTAACACTTGGAAGGACAAGGACAACAGATACATAGGAACACCACTGCTTCCAAGTTCCCCTACAAGCCATACAACACCCTCACTTGAAACCATATAGCTGTTATTTCACTGTTGCTGGGTCAAAAATTTGGAACTCCCTCCCTCACAGCACTTGTGGGTGTACCTACACCTGATGGACTGCAGCGGTTCAAGAAGGTGGCTCACCACCACCTTCAAGGGCAGCTTGGGATGGGCAACAATGCTGGCCTTGCCAGCGATGCTTACATCTCAGAATGAATCTGTTGTAAAAAAAAACATATGGAGATAGGCCTGTGGAATAGCACAGAACCACATTTTCCTTGCAAGCATCTCAAGGAGCACCATTACCATTTGAGCAGCCAACGGAACATGTGGTGGATGCAAGGCTGCTCTGACACTTGCTTTCAGATTTATGCCGACATGTTGTGTTTTCTTCGCCTTCATTTTTGCCTGTTGGTACTTAGCTTCCTCACTGTTTAGACTTGATAAAGACTTCTAATAAGTTGGCATGCCTTCTAAACTATTCCAAAGGTTTTCAAAAATTTCCCTATTTTTGATATCCTTTAATTGACCCCCTTCTCTTTAAATTTCATGTCCATGTAATTTCCCCTTTGACTAGTAATGTGCTTTCTGCTCGTGTCCAAGTTTGCAGTGTGTCATTGAGCTAACCTGAGAAAAGTCGGTGCAAACAGCACCCCTTTATTTGACTCTGTATACAAGCTGCTCAAAACTATTCCAGTCTAAATGGTGCCAGTGTCTGAAAACCAAGGCTTTTCCTTTCTCTGTGCGATCAGGCTTCAAATTCAGCCGAGGCTTTCCTTATATGAAACTCCTCAGTTCAGGCTTCAATGGTCATGAGCTAACAAACCGAAAACTCTGGCCATGTTTAGCACTGAACTAAAAAAAAATGATGTCTAACTTTTGTTTTCAGATTACTTTTATAATTTTGGATGGAAGGACTATGGTGTGGCTTCTCTCACCACTATCCTTGACATGGTCAAAGTTATGGCTTTTGCCCTACAAGAAGGAAAAGTGGCTATTCACTGTCATGCTGGACTTGGAAGGACAGGTAAACCAGTACCCTTCTAGTAGATTATTTTTCTGTAGGTGTTTGTGGTTTTCTTCTGGATTTCAGGAAAAAACTAAATATTTATTTGATTAATTGTATCATTTCCCAAATAATATCAATGTTCACAATAAGAGTATTTATAATAATTTAAGCTGAGTTGATTATGTACATGTGTTAATTAATTTAATAAGGAAAACAAGATTAGACAGTGTATTGATATGCTACAACTGCAGAATTGTGGGAGTTTATGGAGGACTTTGTGATTCTGGGCAACTATACCTGCTGTAAATGAGTCCATCTTGAGCAACTTCAGCTCAGATTTGTTGACCTGGAGTCTGAGGTGCAGTCATTGGAGGAGATGTATCAAGGAGGGGATGGGCTACCTGGACACTTCGATTCAGGAGGCACTTACACCCCTTGGGTTGGGAAATAGTACAGGCCTGGTAGGTAGGTGGTCATGGACAGAAGGATGTGGCTGCAAGTTAGGTAGTTAATGGGTACCTCTTGTGCAGTGCTGGAGGAGCTTCTGCCTTTGTCCTTATGCAACAGGTATGAGGTTCTTGCTGCCCGTTTGGATGAGGGCAAAGTCTTCAGGTTAGATAAGCAAACTGACCATGGCATTGTTGTCCAGGAGGGCATTCAAGTGGGGGACTGTAAAGGAATGTGATAGTGGTGGGGTCAGAGGGATAGGTACTGTTCTCTGCAGTCATGACCAGGAGTTTGAAAGGTTGGGTTTGCCTGCCCGGTGCCTGAGTCAAGGTGATCTAACATACTCATACATAGGAACAAGAGTTAGGCCATTTAGCCTCTCAAGCCTGTCCACAATTCAGTGTCACTGCTGATCTGCAAACTAACTCCATATTCACCTTGACCCCATATCCCTTAATACCTTTGGTTAACAAAAATATGTCAATTTAAGAATAATTGGTCTAGCATCGATTGTCATCTACAGAAGAGTTCCAAACTTCTACAGAAAATGCTAGAAAACTCAGCAGGTGTGGCAGCATCTGTGGAGAGACAAAAAGCGTTAAGGTTTCAAGTCCGTATGACACTCCTTGAGAGATGCTTTATCCCACAACTGTAACTTTATCTGGCATTCCTCTAGTAATAAAACCAAAAATATCTAGCTTTTTTTCCTGTACCGTGTATTTGAGTCAAAGATATTTAATTATGAATAATATTGTTTAACTTTGAAATTCCTTTGTATTTCCTTAGGAGTTTTAATAGCTTGTTACCTAGTCTTTGCAACAAGGATGAGTGCAGACCAAGCAATACTGTTTGTTCGTGCCAAAAGGCCAAATGCAATTCAGACCCGTGGGCAGTTGTTGTGTGTCCGGGAATTTTCCCAGTTCCTAATTCCATTACGAAATGTATTTTCCTGCTGTGACCCAAGAGCTCACGCTGTTACAGTTTCTCAGTATCTCATTCGCCAGCGCCATCTGCTGCACGGATATGAAGCACGGCAACTCAGACATGTCCCAAAAATAGTTCATCTGACTTGCAAATTGTTGCTAGACTTTGCAGAAAACAGGCAACTGATTGAAGAAGGGAATATAGAAATCCCAGATCTTTCAGCAGAAATTGAAAAGACGGTATCACAGTTGGGTGTCGTGCAACTCGATAAAGAATTTGACACCCAAGGCTTTGATATGGGAGATCATTTTGAGCACACTACAACTGAATTTATTCCTAATGATTCAGTATTGGTGAATGAGCAAGAATTCGACCCCCTTTGGAAACGGCGTAATGCAGACTTCCTTCAGCCCTTGTCCCACTTGAAAAAGCGCCTCAGCTACAGTGAGTCAGATCTTCAGAGAGCTGACCTCTTCGCCGAACAAAGTGAGACACCTTTTACAGCACCAACACAGGTTGCTTTCTCTGGCAAGTTCCACCAGCAAAGTTTGTCTCAGCTCAATCTCAGACAGCCCAGTCCAATTCCAATGGACACTAACCAGCTCAGCCCATCTGTTCCAAAAGTACCAGAGCTTTGCCTTATTAAGCAAAATCCATCAATTACCTTTAAACCTAGTCTCTGGGAATGTCAGAAATCTAGCAATGCAAATGACCAAAAAGTGGTATCTCCTCTTTTTATAAGGAGAAAACTATCAAAAGAGATCCATCGAACACTTTCCTTAAGATCTTCAACTACAGTTGCTGCACTAAAATATTTTATCTCTGAAGCACCCAATACAGTTATCACTCCTCATGGTACTGGTAATATTAATGAGGAAGAATGTACCAGGGTTAGTGCCACTAGTAAACAGAATTCCAGAGCTGCTAAGGAAAATATTTTCACTCCGCCACTGTATAAAAAATCTACAGATAAAGCTTCTGTAAATCACAAAAAAGTATTTGTGTTTGGAGATGAAGAAAGAAAAGCTAACTGGTTAGTTGAAGATATTCCATGCATCAGTATACAATCAGAATTGAGCGTTGAAGGAAGGAGATTGGCAGCAGGAAAAGCCATGGCATTTTGCATGGACTTTGATGAAGATCTCATGGATAAAGTTGAAATGTGGCAGGTGAGTTATTCTGCAATATATTTATAGTGTGTACCTTAAATGATGTAGTTAACATTTGTGATAAAACTGTATTTGATGAAATTTCTGTGATCAATTCCCATCTTTCACCTGTCCCATATCTGTCCTACAATATGCTCTTTCCCAGGTTTAGAATCTCAACTTGACCCTTCAACTCAAAAACTGCCTCTCTCCTACTTTTCTTTGTCACACTAGTCTTTGCTCTATGGCAGCCAAAAGGAAAACTCGCAGTAATGTCAAGCCCAGGATTCAATCATTTTAACCAATATTGGCCCTTCACAAAACCACACTACCTACTTGCCTCTGCAGCATCCTGATGGTGTAAAGATGCATTTCTGTTTATTTTTATCAGCCGCTGTTAACTTCACAGTTTAGGGGACATTTGAAATAGTAGTTTATGGGAAGTATGTAACCCATTAATCCTTCAAGATTGTGGTTTATGATTTCCAATTTCACTCCATTTCATTACAGGAAAACATTGTTGCATACATTGCAGAAGGGAAAAAGATATCCGCCCATGCAGGTTGTGAAGACTGTTTTTACACATTGTTAATTGTGTCACTTGTGTGTGATTGCTGTTTTAAAAAAAGTCACGACAAGTCAAAAACCAAGACCAAGTAACATGAGTTCTCTTCCAAAAATGACCACAATCATCTTTAATGCCGTCACATTTCTCTAGATTTAACTTATTTTCAGGTACAATCTGAAAAAAACATTTATACAATTCTTGTCCAAGCAAGGAGAACTCAATTGATATTGTTAATGTTTTTGTTTATTCTTTTTCTTCCTCTTGATGTTAGTATGGAAGCTGTAAATGTACTGTTGCCGTTTTTGCTAGAAATTCATCAGATGGATCTCTGCAGTCTTCATATGGAGGAATATCTATCCTAGGGAATTGAACACTCTTTCAATTTGAGTGCTAGTGTTAGCGTTAATCTTTAACACAGTTCGGTGAGATTTGGATGAATCCACTAATTCGAGTGGCATGCTAAACAGTCTGACGATGGGAATTTGGTGAGATTGGGAATTCACTGGTAAATAGTGAGTGAGTAGTACAGAAAGTATGTTTTCAACAAACTGAAATATCACCTAGCTTTCTAACCTTAACAAGCTATAAGCTAGTGACAGTTAATAGTCAGTCAACCTTCCTTGGTCTTAATTATTGTGACTTAAAGTTGGTTGACCAGTTGTAACTGGTGTTTTTTGAGGTTATGTATTATATCATGTGTTTTATGCCAAATAATGATTTTTAATCCACTGGCTGGTAGCATGAACATTTAAAAATAGACTTTTTAAAACACTGACGTAAGTGACTTGGACTCTCAGCCATGATGACTACTTAATTTACATTACAGTACATTCCACATTCAAGCCCCATTGAGATGGAGACAACACGTCTGCAAAAACCCATCAAAGATGATGAGCTCAGAGGAATGTTAATGAACCATATTTCCTATTCCATTAACACAATGTCCAGATACTCAACTGAGTGGAGACAAGCCATCAAACCTAATCAATTGAACAATAGGATCCTGGCTAAGAGGGGGAATTCACAGACATGACCTAATGAAATTGCAATACCGATACACAATCATGTTTGAATTACTGATCAGTTAGAGAGGGTAGTCACATGACAAACCAAACCTTTATGTTTTAAGCACAGGTTTTCTTAACAGAACTGCAGACAAGCAGCTGAGACAGATCCCTCCATCTCCTCTCTCTCTCTCTCTCTCTCTCTCTCAAACAGCTTGCAAGCTTTTGGTTCCTGTCTGTTATTGTTTGACTCTCTCCATATGCAGCAGACAGAGATTTTAAAGAAAGAGCTTAACTCCACAGATATGTCTCCAGGAGGATAGATAGATCATCCATCTGCAGTTTTAAACTGCCTTGACAGTGAAAGCAGCAAGATCACCAGATTCAGCCTGAAGTTAGCTAAGTCACCAAATTACAGACTCTGGATTCTTTTTAACTTTTATGGACTCCAATTTGGTTAACCTATCCTTCCCCACTCCGTAATCTGCATTTGTGTGTGTGCGCGCGCGCGCGTGTGTGTGTGTGTGTGTGTGTGTCTACAAAAGTTGGTACATATTTTATTATTTTACTTAAATTGGTTTAAGTATAATAAAGCTAACCTCTTTCTTTGTTAAACTGAAGAAAACCTGTCCTATTGGTTCTTTTATGATCACAGCATGTAAAAAACAAAGCACTCACTGAATTGGCAAGTATATCCTTTTCAAACAAACAACCTGTTGCAGTCAAATGAGGAGAGGGCAAAGAGGGGAGCCATTCGACCCTTCCTTACCTGGTTGTAACAGGTTCGCGACCTTTTTTGTTCTGAGGTCCTCCCCTGCACCACCTCTACCTGTGTTATAAAAATTCCACAGGTCTCCTGTGACAGAACACAAGTATTGATTCTCTATAAACATTAAATATACAATTAAACATATATATGTGGTGCTTAGCAACTTTTCTCTCAAGATGTGGAAATATCTTTGAACTTACATGCATGTCAAGGTCAATGTTCATCTTGACTTGGTACTTTCTTGTCAAAGTGCAACTACATATTTCTGTCTATTAATAGCAACTCTAGTCTCATGCATGTTCTACACACACAAGTAACATTTCCATTATCCCCTGCCCATAGCTTCAAGTTAGGTTTGCTTTTCAAGCTGTTTTAGGGTCCTGTTTTTGCCAGGTTTCCCCCTCGAGAGGGATCAATTCTGTCGGCTGTTCCCAATACCTGCTTTCCTCTTTCTGGGGCACCCTGCTGCCTTGAACTATTGCTTAAATAGTTCCCATCTAAATGTTTCATTTGGCTACAAGTTCTGGGTTTGTTGCTCTATAGTTTTAATATCCAGAGATCTCTTTCTGTTCAAGCTTCTATCCCACACATGCCACTAATTCAAACAGAATAGTTGGCTTGTGCCATCCAGAAGCACGGATGATGGGAGCAGCATTGGGAGAGAGTGAGAATAAATCAAACACCATGAGTTTATTATTGAACCTAAACAATAAAAATGTATTAAAATATCAGCAGTTTAGTTTTAATGTTGAACTTTGTAAGTTAATTGCTGGCTCATGAGAGAGGGGTGAGTTGGAGGTGGGAAGGAGATCACGGAGAAAATTTGAAGGCAAATTTCAGAGTGGTGGAAGAACTGCAAAATAATGCTAGTAAGGTACTTCAATTATCCTAACATAGACTGGGAAAAGTATGCTTCCAGCCCAATGAGGAAGGAATTAGATCTGGATCTAGTCTGGGGAATGAGTTGGAACAAGTGGAACATTT